>NC_143090.1:303030-606060 GCF_061535455.1 Colias philodice
GCCATAAACAGAAATACCACCCTCACCACCTTGACTGCTGGCGGTCGACAACTGTGCGCTTTAAACGAAGCTTCTTTCCGCGCACAACCGTCTTATGGAACCAGCTTCCTAGTACGGTATTCCCGAATGGTTACAATCTGGGGACCTTTAAGAAGAGAGCGTATTCTTTCCTAAAAGGCCGGCAACACACTTCCAATGTCCCTGGCGTTGTGGGTGCTTATGGGCGACGCTGAACGCTTACCATCAGGCGTCGCGTCTGCTCTGTTGCCTCCTCTCTCATAAAAAAAAAAAAAAAAAAAAAAAAATACATCTAATAGAAGTGACCGAGAGAAGCCATATGCAGATAAATCGTCATACATCCTGTATGTGTTGTTGGCCTTTGAAATGTTAAGTTTTTTGAAGAATCCTAAAGGATTATTGTGGAATTATAAATTTATAAATACCTTCTGTATATTTGCGTGTAACCGATTCTTAGACCCGATTTTGACCTACTTTAAAGGGAGAGATTTAATTCAAACATTGAACACTTATCAAGGCTCGGTGAAGATACAATCATTTCATGACGTTATCTTATTAAAGCGTGTTTTTTAGTTTTAACTATAAGTATTTGTTTTAACTTTTAGTCTGTTTTCCATTCATTAGTTGTAATAAGATTCGAATAAAGGACGTCTATATTACAAGAATTGTAAGCTCTATAATATCGTCCAAGATCAGTAGTACCCAATTAGAGTTAAAAGAGGGTTGTAAGAGGGTCGTTCCTTGTCTTATATTTAAATCAGGTTTTCTAGGTCATAAGAATAATGTTTAATTTATAGCACAGTAGTTACACAAATTAAAAAATGAAACAATAGCTATGTGGTACATGTTTTGAGTCACTTTAGAAGAATAGTTCTTAATTTTAAGCTCAGGTTCTAGATTTTTATTATTTTAATATCTTATTGGCGAATGTATCGTGAGTAGTAAATGATTTGAGGAAAAATTGACTTTAAACCCGTTAAAATGTCCAGGATGCTACTACAGCCCCGTCCGTGACATTGCCCCAGAGATGGTAGATAGCAACCGGTCGGCTTTACATCTTACCGCACGTCTTATGTCATCTGCTTATAAATAATATACTTGTCTGTCTGTGGTTTATGACTAAATATAGAACATCCTGGTTGAGAAGTTCTGTTGCAGGATGTTGAGGTAAAACAAAGGTTTTATTGAAGAAAATTTAGATCGGTTCCTGCCCTAAAATACTTGACATTAATGTAGTAAACAGATAAGCAATCTTGATATTTTTAATAATTTCAAGATTGAAAGATTTATTCTTATATAAATTATCTTAGTTTGAAAAAAGCATCATAAGCTATCAGAAAGATGCAGTAAAAAACATTTTCTATAATACTGGGTCTTAATGCTCACTGCAGCAATCCATAATGAGTAATGACACCTCAAAGCTAAAATCCATCAAGCTTTTCCCGTACTTACAAACACTGGAAGAACATAAGTTTTTCTGCGCAATAGGATAAAAAAGTTATTTCGTGCAAGTTTCGTGCCATCTCCACCTGAGTTCCGCTTCGTCACATTTTTTATTTGTCGATATTTCCCTCATTCTGTATTTTCTCGAGCTACCATTTTTTTGCTTCTTTTCTCAAGAGATTAATTAACGCCATCAGCAGTTACGGCCTTTGCTTCCTTCCTCGGGAGAATTTACTAACATCAAAGAGTTTTAATAAAATATTCTAGTATATAAAACGGAGATTAAAGAAATTTTACACGGGTTAAAGTAATTGGCGTTGCTCGTTTTCCTTTCAAGTTATCGAATATAAATTCTAAAGAAAAGATCCTAAAGTTCGATTAATTACATCAAATTCAAATGGGCATGTTCAGTTACTAGCCGTTCACCCCGGGTTTGTCTAGGTTGAATCGTAAAAAAATAGCTTTTTGTATGTCACTCAGCAGTCAGCACTTATATTTTGCTAAAAGAATGATAAAGGTTTATGAACACGTTTAACCATTTTTTGAATTTATTACAAAAGCTGAATATCATTTCTATTTATAATATCGGTATAGATATTACTAAGGATATACAGATAGATGTTTATACATGGATAGGATGGCTAAGCCGGAATTACAAAGCATCGGGTATGCCGATCACGGCTCGCTTGAAATGTGGAGGGAATATGAAAGTCAGTCTATATCACATTATTACTCGTGTTTTTACATAAATTACATTCTATTTCGTGTTTGAGTTCCATTTTTTGTTTTTAATAAAACATATTATGGAGGATTTGAGAGGCGTTTCATTATTTTCTTGACGGGATCAGTTTTATTTGGGTTTTGTTAAGATACGAATAAAATCATACTCAGTGTGCTACGATTTATATATGTATATTTTAACAGTATTAAATAATATAGCTTATTTTATTTTTTACTTATATTTCATTTTAAATTAAATTTAAAAAATGATTGAATTGAATTTAGTAGGTAGGCTTTTAATGAACTCTTTTGCTTTCCTTATATTTAAAAATTAGGAAGTGGGTTATTTCCTTTTTTCATTTAAATTAAACATTTCGTAATTATCATTACATCATAAGGGATAATTTTGTGAATATTCAAGTAACAATTGATACATTATTTTAACTGTGTTGTTAAAGTGACACCGTATCATTATATCTTCTTATATATAAAAATGAATCGCAAAATGTGTTGGTAAGCGCATAACTCGAGAACGGCTGAACCGATTTCGATAATTCTTTTTTTATTATATTCCTTGAAGTACGAGGATGGTTTTTATGTAGAGAAAACGTAAATATGTACCACGGGCGAAGCCGGGACGGACCACTAGTTTAATATAAAAATGAATCGCAAAATGTGTTGGTAAGCGCATAACTCGAGAACGGGTGGACCGATTTCGATCATTCTTTTTTTATTAGATTCCTTGAAGTACGAGGATGGTTCTTATGTAGAGAAAACGTAAATATGTACCACGGGCGAAGCCGGGGCGGACCGCTAGTATTTAATAATTATAATGATTTCGTCACGGAATGTCAGAATTAATATAGGTACCTATGACATTATCGGAATACTTCTGACACGGTTGTTCAACAGACACGCTCTTTTTTAATACATACTAGCTGTCCCGGCGAACTTTGTACCGCCCTGTCAATGAATGTTGTTTTACCTTTTAGCTGAACTAATTTAGGCTTTGATGAAAAACAATACAATGATACAAAATAAATATTTATATGGATTGATATGTAATAGTATTTTATTTTATTACTTCAAACACGTCTCAGAGAAAAATGACTGAATTTTAATAATTTGTTCAGCATGGATTAACTCTTTTCATTCTTTAACTGTTATCGACCACGCCATCGTTTCGTTTCACTTTAGTTGTGATAATAATTTTACCATTATCATTGGGCGATCGACGCTGATACAGTGGGTAACCATCGTTGCCTGTGATGGTCTCTGCCATCAATTTTCGTGGATGCCTTTTGGTACACTCACTGTCAACCATGCATGGTGATTGGTGGTTGATGGTGTCACACGGTCCATGAATCATATTCGTGATAACAACGTTATGTCGGTCTGGATCGGTTTCAGGATTAAGTAGCAATCCCCGCACACTCATATATTTTATCTGCCCGAATCCTTTCGACTAACCAAATTAAAATGTGTGCATGCTGCAAGCCAGATTGTTGTCATTCGATTGAATACATCCATCATTGAATAATCCCAAAGATGTGTTCCATTAATGTAACTCATCAGTGATCGGATTTTTTGCTTGAAAACACGTGTGGTGATGTCGTGCCGATCACTTGATATTTGTCCGGGAAGCAGCAGTTGAATAATTTCCATCCATTTCGGATTACATATAAATGTAATGAATAAATCTGGCCGAACATAATGACGAACATATTATTATATGTCATTGCATCTTGCGCATATTCACTTGGGCTACCTGTGTATGTCGCCGGTAAAATAATCAATAGACCAACATTTTCTGCACCTTCTTCTGTGCTAATTGCATCGCATAAATGGATGTAATCTTCAAAACGCAATTTAGCTTGTTTATAGCATTTTGATAGCAATATTGTTGACGCAGTCGACGAAATCGCAACAAATAATTGTCAGAATTTTTACATTTTTATAGAATTTTTTTAATAATTAATCGAACTAAACTTTTTGGTTAGTTTCCCCACCAAAAATACCTTATTAATTTCTGAAAACACGCGTAAACAAACATTTGAGGAATTTTTATGTATCTGCTTTTATTGCACTTTTTAATAATTGATTTTTTAAAATAAATACAAACAAAATTTATTCACCCTTTTTAATTTTTTATTATTTTACACATAATACATTTTTGAACGCATGAATGTCAAACATTATTTTCCGTATTTGACAGGATTGACAACTAATGATTGACATGTACGAAAATCAAAATTTTGGGAAAATATTTATTCGTCTAGTTTTTGTTGTTTTTATGATTTATTCTTCTATTCTGGACGGAGACAAATCCAACGAATCTAAAACCATGAAAATTGGTTCAGTAGAACTCGAGTTATAAGTGTTGGAACATACAGACTTTCTTTTATATATATAGATTGACATAATTATATCTTAAAAGTTTCTTTCACCTCTTATATTTTGGTAAAGTTTAGTGTCTCAATTGTCCGTATTTAAGCAAAAAGGAACCACCCAGCAAAAACGCACTTCTGAGATATCAAAGGATTTACAAAAACATTTGCAGCTCTGTCAGACGAAGTAAAATTAAAATTTATTTTATTTAAATTCATTGATAAATTATTTATTTAAGTATGTGTATATAAATTTGCTCTGAATATTCTTAAACTTTCTAGATAATTAAGAAAATGTGCATGTGGTTCCTTTTAACATTTATCAATTGATAGGTTTTCTCTTATACAAAAAGGAACCACATCCCAGGGATTTAATGATATAAATGAAACTATGTATTTATAATATCGTAATTAAAGCTTTAATTAATAAAATATATAAAATAATACTTATATAGGACGTTTATTCGACGTTATCATCAAATTGGATTTCGAAATCCACCGTGTCTAGTCCATCTATGTGGTCTTCTATTGCATCTTCACTAATGAGACCGTTATAAAAACTGTGCATCTTGTGGAATGAGATGTAATATGGACTGAATATCGCTAGAAGGTGAAGAAAGCTTCTCCAGAGGCAGCGACGTATAAGGTTCTTCGTTATCTTCTGTAATAAAAAGAAAAAGCTTTAAATCAAAATAATAAAGCCGCGTGGCTTTTATATGTAGGTAGGTAGGTAACTAATAATATGGCGACAGCAAAATATTATTAGTTCTTATAAAGCCGTGTCCCTACTAGACGACTAAGTATATTGTATGTTCATGCGCCATGTACAAAAAACTGGCTAAGTGGGAGTCGGACTCGCGCAACGAAGAGTTCCGTACCATTATCTATAAAAACGCCAAAAAAATCACGGCTTATTGTAGCTTCTTAAATATTTATTAAGCTATTGCATAGCTTCTATCCCGGGCCTTGAGTTCGGGGACCGAATCGAGAAATTCCGTTACGAAAAAACTTCACGCTCTCCACTCCGACGGGCTCGGAGATGTGGCTTGAAGGCATGCTATGCAATAGCTTTACCGTGGCAGTCCCCGAGTGCCACACGTCTTTTTTATTCTGTTTTTTAGTGTTTGTTATTACAGCGGCATCAGAAATACATCATATGAAATTTCGACTATCTAACTGTCACGGTTCATGAGACAGAGGGATAGACAGACGGACAGCGGAGTCTTAGTAATAGGGTCTCGTTTTACCCTTTGGGTACGGAACCCTAAAAATCATACGCAACAGTGGCAATCCTAGCAAAAAATTAAATAAACTTGTTAAAATTTTGAATTTCGCAGGCTAGGGCCTTGTTCCGGTCAAAACAGTAGCCGCGCGAGTTTTAAAATCAAACAAATAATTATATGCGCTGAATGATGTGGCTGAATGTACTGTACTGAATCTGAATCTAAACGTATTTTACCAAAATAGTAGGTAGGTACCTAGATCATCGACAGTTATTTTTAAAACAGGGTTTAGACTTTAGTAGTTTCATCTCACAATGACAGATGAATCGTAACAAAATGATCTCTTAATTCGACTCGCCGCGCCTTCGTGAACAACGACATTGTCGTTAAAATACGTAAATCCACAGAGGATTCCTCTTGCACTTACTTATTGAACTATCTTCTTAAAATCACACCACAATCGGGAATGAATCAAAAGTGGATAAAGCGTACCTGCATCTCAGATTCAATAAGTACTTAAATGCATTAAATAAAACTACTTACCCGTTGTATCTTCATTATTATCTTCGGTGTTCGTCTCCAATCCGTCTCCTTCTTACCAATTGCTTGCTTATTTATTTATTACTAAACATTTTCACATTTAATTTTAAAGGTAATTATTAACAAAAACAATAGAACTTACTTCGCGGAGGAAAAAAACACCGTCACGTATTCGAACTACTTCGCTGAATGTCACCTATATTGACAGATGTTCGACGTTTTACTTAAAAAATTGGAGTTTTGCACTTAGGTAATGAAATACGTCGTTTAAAGATGAGAAGCATTGTAACAAGTCAAGGCATTTGGTTCCATATAGCGATGATGGGTTTCAGAATGTTTTACAATATTTATTTATGCATAATAGAACCGAATGCTTGTGGTTTTATTTTGCAATAAAAAATTACAATTAAATTATGTATTTATTTTACGCATAACCATACCACAGAAACCTGGTTCCATTTTGTGTATTAAAAATAATTGTTATTAATAGAAATATGTGTAATGTATAATGGTACCAAGTAGGTGTGGATCTGTTTTGTATAAAATGACATGATAGTAATATCGTTTATTTGTTTGAACAAAGCAGTCCCGTGGTGCTGTGGTTCGGTTTTGCTTAATATGGTATTATTCGTTGTTGCTGGTGGTTCCTTTCTGCTTTTAGTATACCTTGTTTCCAACGTAAAAATCATGTGGTTCTTGTTTGTATAAGAATTTAGACCACTTTTGAATGAGTATTCTTCAATAAAAGTAAAAAACGAAATTTGTCGAGTGGTTCCATTTTGCATAAATACGGACAATTATAGTTATTACTTATATTATGTAAATTTAACTCAATTATGGGACGAATTTCCATTTAAAATAGTTTCTTTATTTCTCTCTAAATAATTGTCGTAAAAGTTGACGACTTGTCGATTTTAATTACTATGAAGTAAGAAAGATGAAAATTAAATACATCTGGCAACCTAGTTTAATAAAAATATTTCATATGTAAATAGGTACATAATTATTAATTAACGGATTTTATAGCCTAGTCTAGAACTAGAAGGAAAAAATGTATAAAAACGTTGCAATTTTTTTCAAGTGACGGGCGATTGTTTATTATGTAACTGGCAAAAAGATCTATCGATAGTTAACATTTTTTTCGTAACATCTTCAATGTTTCGAAAAAAGTACACGATTCATTTAATTGTATATACCAGACCATGATGTAACACGGATGTGTATATTCACCATAAAAGTAATAAGCCACATCTAAATCCTTAAGGTGTCTCCGGCTTCTTTATTAGTAAAAAAACCTATAGGTATGCCTAATGTAGCAGGCTTGTTAGTAAAATTTACTTGTTTCAGATGGTGAATAAAAAAGGTGATTTTTTGACATTATTTAAATGATTTATAGCAGAACTGATGTTACACAAACGCAGCCTGTAAAAGCTGCTCTAGTAAATAAATACTAATATTGCTATTTAAAATCGAATTAAAGTAAAATAATTCCGAAGGTTTCAAACCTGCTGTAACCATGGTAACTGATAACCTGGTTCAAGCAGCAAACTCGACTGAAAATCGAGTTATGTAACTGCTTCAATATCATAAGAATATTGATATTTCTAACCAAACTTTGAGGATGAATTTGCCGGTTCGACGAATGCTTTCACACTAAAATTATTTTAGGCGAGTGAGGAATAGGAGTTGTTTCTTTATTTTTAAATTTGATTTGTAAAATATACAAGTAGTTCGCTACTTGGTGAAATGTTTTTATTACAGACTTAATATTGGTAAGAAATAATGGTTTATAGTCAAGTTTTAGTAAACTAGACTAATTAAGACACTGCTCCACCTCGTCAATTTAGGGAGTCTAAAAGTTTTATTCTTTTTGCACTGTATTACCAACCCTATAGATCTATTTAAGACAGGTAGCATTATTACCTAATCCATATAACGAAGTCAATAAAGCCATCAGTGTTCAATTACAAGGTTATCAGACAGCCAGTAGACCGCGCCGACACCCGACACCGCGCCTTTCCAAGACACTTGACACTGCTTTTTGACACATTTATAGTATAATATAATATGTGCTATTGTTGATTGATCGCTTGACCAATCAAGGAGATATCGTACTACACGGTATCTATATTATTTATAGATATATTGTGTTTTTAATTGTTATTAACTGTATTGATAGATACTGTTGTTTCTTATAGGCATTGTGTTGAATACGTCATTGAGTAAGATGGTTCAATTAGTCCAATTTGCCGAGGCTCTTGTTAAATTATATATTCAACAAATCTCTACCACTATCGAACCCTTAGAAAGTAATAAGTAATGTAAGTAAAACATATCCCAAATATGTGTTCCTTTTAAAAGCGTAACATATATAATACGAGTGTGGGAGTGAAGTAAGCTGCGCAAATTGGATGATTTTTCCGCAGGTTATACAGTTATAGAGCTAAGCTTGGCACTTATAGCAGTTATATGAACGTCGTTTTCATTATTTTTATCCAGTATTATCCTTACCGTAAATAAATATTTGTGTATCAAAACATTTTTAACAGAATGATGTCTACAATAATATAATTTATTAAAATTATACTTGGTAGATAACAATTCCTTTTTCAATATTATACGTTCGCATTAGCTTTAAGAAAAATATAGGTAGATAATCCGCATACTTCCTGTTCGTGAAAATTCGAGGTGGAATTTACTCTCTTCGTGCTGCTCTACAACCAATAAAAAAAAATCATTCAACGAATTTAATGCAAGGAGAAGTAATGGATAACGTCCATACTATGTAATCAAACCGAAAACATAGGTTTAAGGAGCCGTAAACTATTCAAACATATCTAGTAGTTGCATCTAATGTTAATGTAGCTTGGACATTATCCCAATTTGCTAATTCTTTAAGCCAAACAAATACGATTTGCAAATAAGTTAACCGTTAGATCAGAGGTCAGCGGTGTTCAAACAGAAGAAAATACATAATCTCACACGCCCATGGTTATGTAAAATTTGTCAATATTACCTACGCGACGCAATGAATTTATGCGTATAGTCTAATTATAACCGTAATTCTTTGGAATGACGTAAATTTTAAAGCTGTTTATGTTGTTTGTATTTACTATTTAAGCTTTATGTATATGTTTATTTGTTGATTTTTTTAGCAGAATATAAAATTTATTAGTACTATTTCTCAAATGTAGAGTCAAAACGACGAGTACTAGATAATAATACCATATTTAATAGATAGTTGTAGCACACCTATGAGCATTACAATTGAGATATCAAAGAATTGATCTCAGATCTCTGAGATGAAATAAATAAGTCGAAATTTGTATTATTAAAACCATTTTTTTATATTTAAAAGTTTCAAAATAATAATGTAATGGTGATCTAAATTAATTAAACACACCCTAACTAAAATAGACAAAAAATTTCTAAAATTAATGTAACATGAATAAAACAGTAATTACTTAAATACGTGAACTTGCAATACTTTATGTTAATAGTATATTATTTGAGTAAAAATACGTAACAATACACAAATGCTGTGTACAATTTCATGAACAGCTGTGTTCTGTTCAACTTCTTAATAATAAAAAAAATGGTTATTTTTATAAAAGTATAAATACATACCAAGACCATAGATTTGAGTGTTTACGCATGTACGTCTTATTTGGTTCTATAATTTAAATTATAAGATAAGTTTTATAATCCGATAAATTTAAGGAATCCTTGTTATGTTCCTTATCAGATTATATACATTTTAAGTAGGTACCTAAGATAAGTAAGTTATATGAATTGTATCTTTTCAAAGGAGTAAATTATTGAAGGCTGTATCTATTAAATAACATTTTTAACACTATTTATTTATTATTTATTTATTTAATCATTTATTGTACCACACCATTTAATATTATAATGTACAGTATAATATATATCTGTTTGGATGCGAAGTACATACTATCCAAGTTAAGAACCAAGTGGCATAAGGTAATAGAAATAATTTCTAAAATATACGTAACAGTTTAAACATAATTAAGAAGATTCAAATTAATGGCGATTCATTTGGGAAGCTCCGCCTTGTTTCATTTAGTAATTAGCTTAAAATTGTTATAATGTGCACGGCCGAAATACGGCGCATGCCACGGGTTTACTTGTAATTCTATAAATTTTACATAATACATATTGGTATATTGACACGAAACATCACTATTTTCTGTTAATTAATTCTATGTTATTAATCGAACTCTAAATTCTTACAAAAATATTATATATGTATTTTATATTGTTATAACAATAAATTGGCATGTGCTGATAGAGATGACTACAAAATACAGATAGTTTGTTTAAGAAAAAAATACAAGTGTAATGAACATAAAAATTTCTAAAAAAATACAAATTTAACTAATATAGCTTAGGAGCTGACTGAAATACATCAATTTCATAAATCCACTTGCATATTATACAGACTGATACATGGTCATTTAAAAATAACCGTTTCAAAATTCATACTTTTTGTCTTAGTTTTTTTTTACCTTCAATAAAATAACGTATTCGAAACAAAATGTGCGTAGCATCCCATCATGTGATTTCTGACCTCTAATCCCATAAAAAGGTTAAGGTTTCAAACGGACATTAATTTTAATGAATTTAGACAAAAGACTTATCGTAGGTAAAGTAATAGAAGATTTGGTCATTTGTAATTTGTGAAAAATATTTAACAAAAATATTTTTAACTTTTAGGTACATTTAAAAATCATATTTTGCTTGAGAGTTTCTTTGAAATAAAATAACTATTCCATTTGTAGTGGAAGTACTCATAAAAATACCTTTATTAAAAGATTTTGTTTATTTCGGCATAATTGTTACAGTTCAAGTGGTCTTGATGTTTGGCCTTTGCCGTTTTATGTTTTCGTTTGAAATACAAAGAACGAGGCTACACAGGAAAGGAGTAAAAGGGAAGCATCTGGTCCTTCGAGTCTACTATCCTAAGTAATGCATTTGTTACATCTGGTATGAGTATGAATATTAAATTTAACAAAACTATTTGTAATTTTAGTTTAAGGTCTTATAATTTTAGTTCAAATTCTTCTTTAATTTCATTGTTAATAATTTGAATTAGAATTTGGTAAATAAATTCGATAGTACAATGTGACTACCTTTAAATTTACACTCAAACATTTATCTTCATTTGGTGCAACTTCTAAAAGAGCTTTATACGTTAGTCTTTATTTCAGGTCTTTATACTAATCTATACTAATATTATAAAGCTGAAGAGTTTGTTTGTTTGTTTGTTTGAACGCGCTAATCTCAGGAACTACTGGTCCGATTTGAAAAATTATTTGGGTTTAGATAGCCCATTTATCGAGGAAGGCTATACGCTATCATCACGCTAAGACCAACTAAGAGCACTGCGGATAAAACCGCAGGGCACAGCTAGTACTTAACATAACTGTAGATGGTACCAAAATTATTATCACCATAAAAGACTCGATTAAAGTTACGTAAAGCTTTATGCTAAAGTGTTATAATACGTTTATGGGCTGTGACGAACTCCGCTACAAATCGCTATGTTAAGATATTATAAAAAAATGATAATAATAGTCATAGTTTCACGGTAATTTTAAATATATTCTAGGATACGGTAAGTTTAGGTAAGATTTGCGTCGAGTCGACGTCGGTGATAAAATAAGAAAAATGTATGCGAAGAAGCAAGTTTGACTGCGCTATAAAATATGATAATATATTGTAGATGGTAGGAATGCCGGCCATCTTATTTGGTAAAATGTTTATTTCCTTCTTCTTTATGCCCTTAAGTATATTTATGAATTGAGGCTTATTTCTGGCCCATATTTAATTTTTACCATATTACGTAATGGATAACAAACATTATATTATGGTACGTTCCTCCCGTCTCTCGTTTTTATCTGCGAATAAATTTACGATGTATTTTAGCATTGAGATTTGATATATGTATTTAAGAGATTGAAGTAAATGCTCAATTTCTACAGCATTTACTTTTATATACGTCATAACTATCGCATGACATTGTGAAGGTTAAGTGAAGGAAGCTTCAGACAAACTCTGATGTATTTAATTTTCTTAATTTAGATAAATATGAAGAATATAATATGGGTTGAAATTACTTACATATTTCATATCTTATTCACTTGGTACTTGTAATAACATACGGGTTATAATTTTATGAAGCCTACGCATTCTTGAATGAGTGACTAACAAAGGTTATTGTCATTTGAAGTCTTGATGGCCAGGGTCACAATAGATAATGTTAAACCAAGTGTTAAACGTAAATAATTGTCGAAAAAAAAAGAAACTTGTAGTTTTTAAAAATTAAGTTTTTCATATAATATATAAAAGAAAAAGCTTACTGAGTGACAGTCGACAGACTGTTCTATTAACGCTGGTCTACGGGACTGATTTGATTGAAATTTGGCATGCAGATACGTGATGATTAGAGATTTTGATAAACTCGACCCTCAAGGGGATAAAATAGGGGATGAAAGTTTGTACCATGACAATTGATTATGATGGTAAAACTGCAGACAACTAGTCTATAATAAGGCCTTTTATTTGGCGCCAAATTCGACTTTTTCATAATCCGTTGTAAAGATGCGCGTATTGAACCGTCATTAATTTCATACAATATGGCAACAATTTAGCACAAAAGAAATAGCATTGAATAACAAATGATAGCATTACGTACATACGATCGCACTCGTGTCGACATTTGATGACATTTGGAACCTTTCCACGGAAGCGATGCATTCTCTCGACTGGTTCCGTAATTACAATAAACGAAGTGATAAGCCATAAAAATGTCTATCATTTTTAACCGATTTTTAGAGGAGGTGAATGACGTCTAAATTCTGATGATTTTTATTCTTTTGTTATGCTATAGGATATGTGATAACGTCCAAGATATTGTTAAGAGTTATGAGAAACAGAAGTCTATATTTAGTAATAATAGAAAAGTACAAAATTAAATTGAATTTAATTCAATTTTTTCGAAGGGTGGCAATTTTGTTTGAGTACAATTCTGCCAATGTGAAAATTAAATTGAAACCAGACTGATTAAGATAACTATTACCAAATTGACAGCTAGCTTTTAGGTAGTCGGTGTCATCTCGGCGTCTAAGACCATATTCAGTACTAATGTATACTTAAATAGTCAATAATGACTTCTTCGTTGGTTCTGTGCTTAGTACTTTTAAGCCAGCTGTTATAAGAGATATGCATCATTCGCAATTGGCTTGCTTCCTACAAGCTTTTCCACCATTCCCGAAAATCAATTCAGAAGAATTATGTTCAACTATCCAGATTGTAACATTACTACATTTTCCTTTTTGGGAGGAACTTCCATAATATTTCTTTGTTCCTCGCTAATTCATAGTTCTCCATGCCTCTTTGTATTGAGGACGAAGGTATTGGAACTGGCATAGTCACGCGATGTGTCGAATGTATAATTGACGGTATGATTCTAAGGTATGGTGCGTTTTATAGCTCATTGCGTCAGCGGTACTTGTATGGTGTGACGTGGGAGATGAACTAAGTAAAATTTTATATAGAAGGGACAATATTTGTGTTAAAAGTTTGGTGTTCTGTTTCACACTGATTTTAATGGTACTTGTATGATGTGATGTGGGTTTCAATGTGATCTTAGTAAAATTAAATAATTTGGAAAATCCAAAAGTGCACGCCTCATAATTTTTTTTTAATAAATATTTATTAATTATTATTTTTGTTTATTTAATAAATATGATATATATATATCTATAAAAAGGATCCGCACATACAGACACACGGACGTCCAAGACAGAACTTTTTTAAACTGTTTTTTAACTAGTTTAAATAACAAAAATGACATCAAAAATATCATGAACGTTAAAAATAGTGTTTTTTCTTAATATGTGTGTGTATGTATTATCTTACAAGTGCAATGTATGATACATAAAGACATTTTAAGTTTGAAAAATCAGATGTTTTGCGCGAAGTGACAGTAGTACCCACCTCAACGCTTCGCTTATGAGGCGTGCAATAAAGCGGTCACTTTGTAAGTAACACTGCTTTGAAAAAGAACTGGACTCTATTTTTATAATAATGTTTGTAGGATTTATATCAGGTTCGAACAATAGAAAATATACGAGTACGTTACAAGTTCTGCTCGGTTCATCTTTTTGTGTTAAAAGAACGAGGTTATAAGTTTTATTCCTAACTTAGTTTTAAATTTTAGAAGAGCTGGAAGAACATTTATGGTAATGTTTATAGGATTTTAGATTTATATCAGGTCCGAACAATAGAAAATCAACGAGATTTTTTTAAACAACGTTCATTAGGACGGATCATTATGCAAAGTTATTTGCTAGATTTAATAAATATCCGTTTTATTTTTAAGCAAATAAAAATTATGGTGTTCAGTGTTAGAGTCAAAGCTTACCGTAATCATGTATTACATAAAAAATACTTATCATAAGGGCCCTAAAAATAATAGGCAGAAAGTAACATGATTCAGATCTACTAAAAAAAATATAAACGTAGAGACTGTAGTTACTAAGGTTTTGAAACATAAGTGCACCAGTGTATCTTGCTCCCTGTAACATACGAGTAGTCATACACATGAGAGGTCAATAAAAATTGGTAAGGGTTTATAATGTTTAGGTCACACGTAATATAATAAAATGGATGGTCTGACAAAATGTGGATGATCTCATTCTGCAGCGACCTAGAGATGTTACTTTAGGCTCGGGGTCAAGACGTTTTGACATGTTTTTGCATTTTTATACTGTACGACTGTGGCACGATATCTATGTCATTAGTTGCAATTAAGATGTATCTTGCTAAAAATAGCCTTGAAATTTTAAGAAAATTTATGATAGTGTAAAAATTACACAATTGACTTATATACTTATATACTTCGCCAGTTTTAGCGAATATTGCATGTAATAAAAAAATGTTATAAACATTTTGAGACGTTTGGTTGATTCATGAGTACAAATGTTGGGATATCTTTGTTGGCTATAAAGTTCACATTTTATTGAAGTCTATGTTATATTTGTCACAATAGGAGCGAGATAAAATTAACTCATTCACGCTTTATGGATCTGTATGAACAAGATCTTAGTGCTAAATATAATGATTCATACATAAATGGTATAATGTACAACGCTAAATAAAATGTTTTCTGCAATAATAGACTTTGTTTTGAATATGTATTAACATACGACTGTTAAAAGTGAAAGTTTGTTGTTCTATGTAATTTTGTTATTTTATACATTTGAAGCATGTTTTTAAAAATGTTGTGTGGTTTTATGAAACCACGGTAAAAGTGAAACTGTTCGAACGGTTCCGAACACTGCTTTGTGTAGCGCATGTCGCGTGTCGGTCAGCTGCCGAGTAGGTATACCTACTCGGCAGCCGCGATACACGCGACATGCGCTACACAGACCAAAAAGTTTGAGACGATGTAATAAAAGTTTCACTTTAATAAAGTTTATGTACACAAATGAGTGGTTTTATTTTTATATTTGGACTCTATATTATTGCAATGAGTTTTTCGATTTTAATAAAAGTATAACTAAGGTGTATGTGCTAAGCATTCTGTCTCCTTTCTTTAACCGAAAAGTGCCATAAGTTTAATCTGTGTGTTTGCACATGTTCTATCATTGACTATATTAAAAGCTCAGTCATTTTCCGTATGCTTTCAATTTAAATGTTTGATTTATGTTAATCCAAGAATTCTTTATGAAGCTTTGTATTACACAACTATTATGATTACAAATAAAAAAGCCTGATTAGACCTGCAATTCGATCGATATAGAATCGATATATTGTCACCCTCATATCCCGCGATATCGCGTCGTGTCCGTGTCGCAATGTAACGCGGCTTCGCTTGACCCGCACTTAATAACTGTGTAGCAAGTGCTCTTGTGATGTTCGCGAAGGTTATATTGTTTATCTGACGCAAATTCTCTCGTAATATTTAATTGTATCAGTACTAACGGCATAAGTCATAACATGACCTCGATGTTTGTGAAAATGGTGTAGGACTTGCTTAAATAAATAGATCGTGAGATGTAAGGTCGATTTTATTAGGAACTATGAAGTAGAAAACGTGGGCTTTTATTTATTTATTTTTAATTAGCACAGTTTTGTTATAATGGATAATTTTAATTTGGTATCTAGGTACTATTTGAAGTGGGCATCTGCTTAAATCTTCATTCTTCTGTAAAGAAAAATAAATTTCTATATTTGTTACTAAGCAAAAATTTCGATAAGGGTTGAACCAATTCAACACAATCGAATTAACAACGATATGGAATAATAACACACCTGTTATTTATTATTACTTGTATAAATACTACAACTTTATTTGTATTAATAATTGTGAGCGATATAATATGAAATATTGAAATATATTCATGATCAGATGACCGCTTTGATGTGACCACGATCACTGATATGTTTGTGGTTAGATCACTTAAATTACAACGCTACTTAAATTGTTACGCTAAACATAATATTATACCATTTTTAAGGATTCTAGAAAAGATAAAGTTAAAGAAAAAAACGGCATATGACTGTTTTTTTCTCAATTAAAAAGAATATGACTAATGACTATATCATTCCAATCGATCAAGTCATTTAGAGCCATAGAAGAAGCATGCATAAGCCATGACATATAATCTTCCGGGCAGTTGGGAAAAAGATGACGAATCACACTGCCAAAAATCATGTATTATTCGGTAACAAATTCGTAATCGTAAGATAATAGACAATCTATGTTAATTCAAAAGTAACAGCCATCACGTAAAGTATCGCAATGTGTTTAATTCTGTAGCAAGGATTAGGGAGCCATTTTGAATTTAGATTTGTGTTGCGCCATTTTGTTTATCGACCTTGATAATGTATTCGTTTTATGGTGTTTTTAAGGACGAGAAGATTTTTGATTAGGAGGATACATGTACAAGAATATTTTAGCGTTTAGGCTACATCTACAGTAGTATTTTGAAGAGAAAAAAATTGCTAATTTTCATTAGTCAAGCGACAAGCAAGCGACTAATATTAGGATAGCCATACAAATTAGTCTTAACTAATCTAGGTAGAGTCATTAAATTAGATTATATTAATAAACCCATATTTTTACAAATTCATAGTTTCTCTGACTATCTGGTAATTTATTTACCATTATCTTAAATAAGAAATACCTACAATTCTTATAATATATAAGTTTATATATACATATATCAATATATGTGGCTATAATTATTGTACAAATGCAATGTTAATATCATTTGAACTCTGACCAATTTCATAGTAGGAAATTGAATTTTAAATTGATATTACTACTAATAAAATGCAGTAATAAAATCATATGTCATTATATAAAATGTTTATTGCGTGCATCTTTGAATTGTCTTAAATTACAGCTTCCTTCTTGAGTAAGAAGCAGTAAAAATGAATTGTTATGATGAATACATTAATTATATTTACTTCTGGTTATCTTAATTTCATTTTTAGCGTATATTACAAGCTTTAAGGCTATATAATTGATCAATCTGTATTCGCAATTATTAAAATAGCAATTTCGCTAGCGTAGGTACCATATAGGGAAATGATTGTAGGAAATTGTATAAAATGTATTTTTAGTTGACCTTTTATATTTGTACTAGCGACCCGCCCCGGCTTCGCACGGGTGCAATGCTGATACTAAATACACTACAGAAAAACTGTGAACGTTGTATATAAAAACATAGCGGCCCGCTCCGGCTTCGCACGGGTATAAAATAGATAGCCGGGCGGCCGGCCGGTACCACCGCAAACGCTACGTCCCGCAATTTTTAAATATGTAATATCTTCGAAAATATTCACTTAAATCATACGGTGTAAAGGGCCATATAGATCTATATTAAATGAATAATGTATTCAAGGTATTTAATTGGTTAAGGATTAATGCTGTATTGGTTAAAATCGCATTGAAAATTAGCCATTATTTGTCGTAAAAAGTAAATGACAAAAAAAAGTTATTGTGGGTTATCCATAAGAGATAGACATATACCATCGCAGACTTTTCTGTAGACCTTTTCAATGTGTATAATACTTAGTACATTATTTTGATAAAATTCGTAGGGCCTGCGTTTGCAATGTAAGCGGAAAAAATGTAATTTTTTACGACATCATTTTAGAAACCTCAAAAATAACAATACTTCTTCACTATTTAATGGATGTTATTATACATATAAACCTTCCTCTTGAATCACTCTAACTATTAAAAAAAACCGCATCAAAATCCGTTGCGTAGTTTCAAAGATTTAAGCGTACAAAAGGACATAGGGACATAGGGACAGGGAAAGCGACTTTGTTTTATACTATGTAGTGATGAAACATCTAAATCAAATAAGTATAATATAGCCCAATTCTAAAGGATAATCTTATTAGCAAGAGATCTTAAGCTATATTCTATACTATTCACTATTAATTACCTACCTTGTTTATTAATATACTGCTGCTTTCGTCGCGACTCGCGTGCACTCGAAGATATCACGCGCGAGCTCCATAAATCCGGAACCTATAGGTATTACTTACTATAAATTTTTCTAAGGTTCCATTAATCTATATGTATATGCAGAATGTTTTATATCCATTGAGCAGTTAAAACGTCGATCTTACCTTCTAATAAATGGGTTTACTCTCTATAAGTTAGTTTGTGTATAGTATAACCACGTACAACAATATTTAAAATACATACACTGCAGGTACTATCACATAACTAAATTGTTACTAGGTCTATAGCACTTTTATTAATTCTCAAGACTCACCAATAGATGGCGCTACTACATAAAAGCTTTATTAAAATGACACTTTATAACACATATTTATAAGAGAGAGTTGAAAACTTCCTCAAATAATAGACCCTAAAGTTTACTCATTGTTGATCGGAAGTGACCCACAGCTACAGGGCCACGTATTATGCAAGTTTTAGATAATACTCGCTAATTGTATTCGGTCATTTCTCGGTCACTCGGCCGCGTATGGTTCTTACTCGAGTGCGTGAAAGTGTATGTTTTGTATTCGCCATTTGGCAACGAAAAATATCGTTAATACACCTTGTGATTTATATTATCTTGTTCTATTATGTTATGTTTCATAAAATATTCTATACTGACAGCTGAAGAGTTTGTTTGTTTTTTTGTTTGAACGCGCTAATCTCAGGAACTACTGGTCCGATTTGAAAAATTCTTTCGGTGTTAGATAGCCCATTTGTCAAGGAAGGCTATAGGCTATATTATATCATTATGCTAAGACCAACAGGAGCGGAGCCATGCGGGTGAAACCGCGAAGCGTAGCTAGTTGTGAATAAAATAAGTAATAATAAGTCAGTCAAAAATATTGGTACCTTATCAACGAAAAAACAAAAAGTCATTTACAATTCCCTTATTTATATTTCATTAGTAGTCACCACCCTTATAGAACGAGGAACATTTCTAGACTACTTCAAATAAGACTCATTCTAATGATCATAGGTAACATCGTAACGAATGCGTAAGTTCGTAATAAGATAACACCGAACGGCTTCAATTATGTGGAATAATTAATATAGCACAGAAGTAGATTGATGAAGCGATTGGCAATCTTTTTTCATAGATTATAATTACCTAGTGTGTGAAATATGTTTTTGAAACGTGAACATAATACTCCACGCTGCAAATGATATCAAAGTTTGTTGATTATAATTTATAATGTACAATGTACATGGTACAAAGCTTTCACACTTTAAAACTAGATGGCGTCTGTGATATGTTTACGGAAATGATTAAGAATCAAATGAAATATAATATTTTTAAACAAGTATATTATGACTGAATTTTGATTATATTATCTTAAAACATCTAAAAAGAGACGTTATTCAAATTATGTCTAAATATGTAATGCATTTTAAAATCATCGCGATAGTTGAATAATTAATTATTAAATTATAACTTGTCTGTAAATACTAAAAGCTCAAATCACATGGAAAGCTCGATTTAACAAAAAGCTCAAATCACATGGAAAGCTCGATTTAACAAAAAGCTCAAATCACATGGAAAGCTCGATTTAACAAAAAGCTCAAATCACATGGAAAGCTCGATTTAACAAAAAGCTCAAATCACATGGAAAGCTCGATTTAACAAAAAGCTCAAATCACATGGAAAGCTCGATTTAACAAAAAGCTCAAATCACATGGAAAGCTCGATTTAACAAAAAGCTCAAATCACATGGAAAGCTCGATTTAACAAAAAGCTCAAATCACATGGAAAGCAAATACTACATTGCAAAATACCAGCATAATATTCATATAATTTCAGGTAAAAATAAATCTCATTTTGTACTGAGGGTCAATAAAACCATAAAGTATTTTTATTTTTTATTGAGTTTTATGGATTCCGTATTTAGAATTTGTGTACGTATGTTTCTGCTTTATTCATATTTCTTTTTTATTTCTTATCATTATAATGTTTTACTTTTAAAGCAATACAATGCAAAAATGTTGAAAAGGACGGAGGGAGGGAGGAGGTCAATTTTAACGGTGACAGCATCACATACTCGTGTTATTTATAACGAACTTTATCTGTATCTTCCAACAACATAAAATAATCCTTTAGAATTTTGATAAAACCAATTTCATGATTTGCAGCCCTTCATAACAAAATAATCTCTAAGTGATCCTATCCAGATCTACTAAATCTATTTTATTAGATAGCTAAAAAGCTTACCAGAACAACCAGACAGGCAACGATGGAGGAAAACAGAACCCTAATCAAGTCGAGTTCTAAAACAAAAATGAAATAAACCGCCGTTCTGAGAAATCCATCATTTGTCGTATTCTGTGAAACGAGTGTAATTTATTTGTTTTAATTTCGCGATTTTATCACGGATGTAGAGTTTAGGTACTATGGGGAATGAAATTTTGTTTTGCTACCGTGTTAACTTATGTTTTAATGTCTAAATACAATAAAAATTACAGGATTTACAATTTATCTCTATGTTTTTATTGCATTGTAGTTTACTAAAAATAACACGTCTTATAACCGAAATTGGTAATCTATGAATTTGAAATTGAATGAACTTGAATCGTCTGTTATAAGTTTTTACTAGTTTTTAATGTATAAAATCAATTTATTTCTTCAATATATATCAATCCGTTAAAAATATTCTGTTGAAATACTTAGATACTATTTGATTGTAACTCTGCATTCAGATATTGCTGGTACTAACAGTATACTTTTACTATTCATTGAAAATACACCCATATCTTCCATGTATCCAGATAGTTTACAAATGGTGTGAAATCTGTCAGGTGTGCACGTCTCGGATTGTCACATTGCAGCAATATTGGAGATTTTACCGGGACGCCATCCATCACTGACTCACGGGAATTGTATGCAAGTTGATAAATTGATGCATATGTCTGGTATAGGTAGAGAGGTAGGATGACTGATACTATTTTTAATGTACCAAATAAGAAAAAAGTAATGTCCATTTCAATCATTTTTGTATCTTTTTCTTTTATAATCCTTAAAAATATATTGAAATTTTAATTATTATATGAAATTTAAATAGAAAAGATTTAATTTTTAATTTACCTGATACAGGTCTATTCACAGTCTATGTCTTACGCTATATTCTACCTCTTGCGAAAAGGATCTTATCAAAATTCTGTTTTAAAGTGAAACTTTTACTATAATTATCGTCTCAAACTTTTTGGTCTGTGTAGCGCATGCCGCGTAGGTACGTATCGCGGCTGCCGAGTAGGTATCTACTCGGCAGCCGACCGTCACGCGACATGCGCTACACAAAGCAGTGTTCAGAACCGTTCGAACAGTTTCACTTTTACCGTGGTTTCATAAAACCACACAACATTTTTTTTTACATCATACATGTTTTCTTTCTCTCTTTTCTTTCAGCTCATAGCTAACCGAGTTAAAAAGAAAGAACCATCGTAACCAACAATGCTAACAAATGTTTATTCTGCACAATTCTGTAGGGAATACGAATGAAACGGCAAACGAGGCAGTTAGTACCTTGGTGAGCACAGGATATGACTGCATTGATTGGCAGGTGTCCAACACTACCAACACCCTTCTGTTGGCGAAATGGAAGTTTGGTTTAATATTAAATAAAAAACAATATTTATAAAATGTGTAACTTGATAAAGCACTGCTGCATTTGTAGTTTTAAGTTGCTGTTGTCAAAATTATTATTTCCCTTATGCCTGGGATACACGAGCTTACTAGATTACTAGCTAATAAATGAAGCTAGTTTTGTCTAAGTACTAGCTTGCTAGCTTACTGACACTAGCTTGCTATCCTACTAAACTAGCCTCGTGTATCCCGCATTAGGTGCAGGGACGATTGAAGAACTAATAGCAAGAAAAAGTGAATATTTAAGCCATTGTTAATTTTAATTTAAAATCTTTATATCTGTATAATATTTTGGTATACGTAGAAATATTTACAAATATTTTAAGCGGCAATTAATCATTAACAAGGTAATGAAAGAAAAAATTATGATCACACCAGAGTAGAGTTCAAAAGTGAATAAGGGTTGTGACACATTAGCTTTTAACGAATTATTTTACGACCATAATCTATGTCTAATAAATACAATAGTTTTATTTTTATCCTAATTTGAAATTACCATAATATTAAATACATTTTAAAAATTAATGTGCACTAACAGTTTTGTGCGGTTTCATCCGTAGATGAAACCTCGGCCAAAGCCGCGGCACGAGCTAGTATAATATAAGAAATAGATTTAATTTGTAATTTCACAACGCTGTTTCATTCCTTAACCAAGTTTATATTGTGAATACACAACATAGCAAATGAAATTTTAGCTCAAGCATTAGGATAATTAGTTGAGAGTTATAGCTATTGTTGTTTGTATGACTACCCCAACCACTACAGCCCTGCAGGCCATGTTTAATGTCTAAAACTTTGAGATGTAATGAGCCATTTTTCGTCTCATTAATTCTCTAGGATCCTTAGTAATATATAATCTATACATATTATAAATCTGTAGAAGGGTCAATTCTGTACATTGAAAATATTGAAAAAATAAATAGCAGGGGGTGTTACTGGATCGATACCAAACCCAAATATGTGATTAAAAATTTTTTGTCTGTCTGTCTGTCTGTCTGTATGTGAAGACATCACGTGAAAACTAACGGTTCGATTTCGATGAAACTTGGTATAATTATACCTTATCATCCTGGGCGTAAAATAGGATACTTTTTATTCTGGAAAAATACGTAGAAAAAAAAATAATCTTAATTTTTCAGTTTTATCCATAGACGTTGTTCTGTAGAATTGCGAACACACGTTGCGTATTATTATAGGCCTAGCCGTATTTGGGTCCAATAGATATTTATAAGATGTCATTGTCAGAGTTACTCAAAATGGAGAAATAAACGATCCACGCGAAGACCGACATCCGCGCGGACGGAGTCGCGGGCGGAAGCTAGTTGATAAATATAAGCATTTAATATGTTTTTTGGTTATTATAGAGTCGCGTTAGATTATATTATGTTCTATGTTATAGGTAAGTAAGTTTACAAAATATGATATTATACAAATGAAGAACATAAAACATGAATAAACTGTATACGAGATTAAATTTTTATCATTATTTTATTCATAAAATTTTTATTTTTCAGTAGAAATAAAGATAATTTTATTCGAAAACTTGAGGTACGAATCCTCAGGAGATCGGCATCTGTGGGGTGGAAAATCCTCCATCAACAAATATTTTTTTGTCTGAAATCCCAAGTCCCTCGTGGGGTATGGGACAGATACATTATACATCTGTTTCACTGATCGATTATCTTTGAGGTGAAGTTGGCGGTCTGCATCGGAAAGCAGTTTTGGAAAACTGTGACAACTTTTATTTTACTTTCCATCGGAATCGATTCCTTCGGTTCTTTACTAACGGATGAATTAAAAGGTTGCCTGGCAGAGATCGCTTACAAGTGATGAGGCCCATTTAACACGATAAATATTTATTTATTTTTTCTTGTGCTTTCTATGTGTACCTATGGTAAAAGAAGGAGATCGTATTGTGTTATATTCCCAAGGAAGGCGCAGGCATCATTAAATAGGAAGATATTTTTAAAATGGATATAAAATATAACATTTCATAAGAAACCAGGTAAATGACGTGGTTTATTCAGTCATAAAGTTTCTGGTTTAATATTTCTGAAGCTAATTAAAATTTAATTAAATCTTTAGCGCTATTATAAAAGTTTATATTGTTTCGCCCAAGTTCCAATTAATATGGAAATGGCAATCAAAAGAAATCACGTTTTCAAGCTCATTTTCATTTATTTATTTCCTAAATTTATAATGGAGAACTTCTTCCACTTTTACTTTACTGGTAGAATAGTTTTCAGAACGACATGTTCAATATTTTTGCCTTGACCGGAGTCATTAAAGAGCTAGTCATTTATTATATGTATATTTGTAAGTCGAAATCGCCGATAAATAAATTTTATTTTTACCACAAACATTTATAGCAGTTCATCCGAGCAGAAATAAAGTGAATTCGTGCGAACAATATTGTTTATGAACGTTCGTTAAAACCATCCCTAGTGTGACATAGCCTTTGTTTCACGACATGTGAGGCCGGGCTTTCACGAATCAATTATTTTTTATCATACAACCGAATATTTACTTGTTTAAAGATTTATACGATTATAGTAGCTATCAAAAGTAAATAGGAACCAGAATCGTGTGAAAGTTAAAGTGAATATGCTTCTTTATAAGTTATGGTGTAGGTTGTTATTAATATTTATTGGATAAGGTGAGGAGTACTTGTTTCAAAAATGAGTTTAAAATTATTTAATTTTTTGTTTAATCTTTTAAATTACCTTACCATCAGTATGGTTGTTAAGAATTTGATTATCAGGAAAGTCGGAATTTGCATTCAAAACTTACGTGCCTGAGCATTTTCCTGTTTCAAAATTGGGAAAACACAGTTTTATTGATAGAGTGAGAGTTACAATAGACTTGTAATATGTGTATTTGTATGTCTAATCGCTTTTGTCAGGATAAATATCTAAATCTAAAGTTTTGTGGACATATAAAGAATAGCTAAATAGTTTATTATTAGTGTATATATTTCAAGTTTAGTTCTATTAATTAATTACTTAAATATATGTATTATACGAGATGCTATTATGGCTTGCACATAATTTTACAATTCTGTTTTAAAACACTGCATCAAGGCTCTCAATAATACATATATCTAACATTGGTAACTATAGCACAACAATAATTAACAAATTAGTACATCATCGAGATATGACAAAATGCAATCCCAAACAGTTTCCCAATTAAGCTAAAAGCTGATTGGCGACCGCTCGTCCATTTCGGATAACATCTCTGGCGCTCTGCCGCGCTCTCATTTGCGAATTGTGTCAAATGTATGGATTTATGGAAGACTAGCTGTGCCGCGCGGTTTACCTTCTTATTTTGGGCGCCATCTGAATCTACAGGAAGGACTAAAAATGACCCAACTTCATGCTGTTGATTAACTTGCTGAATAGAAAATAAAGAAAACAACAGTTAAGATAATTTGTAACAATTATTGTTTTCTTTGCATTAATCTATAATTATAAAGAGGAAAGGTTTGTATGTATGTATGTATATATGGTTTTCACGCATAAACTACTGGACCGATTTTGATGAAATTTGGCACAGACAATCTTTAGACCCTGAGAAAGAACATAGGACCTTTTATTGCGAAATATGTACCACAGGTGAAGCCGGGGCGGACCGCTAGTAATTTATATAGGTATATTTAGTTTGGTTTAACCCTTGTTCGTTGTTCATTCATCGATGCTAATAATTATTTGGTAAAGCAGTAAGCGATGGAGTCAATATGGCCGTACAGCAAATTAAACAAAAACATAAAAATATGTTTTATACTGAAAGAACCCTTGCAATCTTAGTCTATATTTTGTGATTATTTTTAAACATTCAAGTAAATTAAAATACATAAATAGAAACTAATAACGAAATTAATAAAATTCAATACATTAATCTTGAAATAACAAAAACTCTTTTATGGCTGTCAAAATAGTACAAAATTATACTTAAACAGAATGATGATTACATAACTATTAACTTCTTAAATAAATTGACCTACTTTACCTACTATACAGGGTGTCCCACTATTGGTATACTAAGCGTGAAAGAACTTGTAGTTTTGCATACACTGATCACGAAAAAAAAATACTTAAACAACAAAATTAAGTCAAAAATTTTTTGATAAAATTTTCCTGAAAATCCATGTTTTCTTCTCTAGCTTCTCTAGTTTCGCTAATGTGAGCATTTTGTCTATGAAAACATAATCTTAAACGATAGCTCACGTGCTGGTGGCAAAGATGGGCGGGTTGCTTGTTAGGGGTGTACACTGTACACATAGAGTTTTAAGAATTCATCTATTTGAAAAAAAAAAATGCGTCTGGAATTTTATAAGTATTTTTTACGAACTCAGCGTATGCAAAACTATAACCTCCTTTGAGCTTAGTATACCAACAGTGGGACACCTTGTATATTAGCATTAAAAACCACTCTACACACGGAAGAAAATACAGACATTAATTAAATTGTCCTATTGAATTATGAGCACGATTGTCCGGGGGCGGCGGGAGGGCGGGTGGGCGTGGCCGGTCGATACCACGAAGATCTGTAGTTCCATTGACTGGTAAGGTCAAGCTGATAGTTTAGAGTTTAGAGGCTCTTGTGTGAGGCTTACTTATCTTAAGGTTATAAGTGGAGGTTGTATGAGTTAAGGCCATTAGTTGAGAAACTGCAAGTTCGTTCTGAAATACACATTTTCATAGCAGATATTTTATCTTTATATGTATTAAGTCAAATGTTTCGTTTTTTTTTTGATATGTGTACCGATTTATCATTTTGTGATATGAAAGTAGATAATAATAAATGTACAAGGATTTCTTATTCCTATGATAGCTAGGCGCTAGCCGTAATGAAAATTTCAAATCTACGTAAGTAATATTAGCACTAGGCCTATGCCTATAACAAAGCATATTATTATACCTATGTATAATAATATGTTTTCAAGCCAAAGATTTTCAAAAGTTATTTTTAAGCTCGTTTTACATCGAAAAAATCAAAGCAGTTTAGTTACCTACTAATAGGATAAAAAAATAATCGCTTGTTACGATTTAACTGAAATTACTCAACCGATTTAAAAAAAGTCATAGCCATTAAAAGCTAAATCTGTATGAACAAACATAGGCTCCACTTTTTCCGTTCACCCCGAGTGAAGCCGGGATAATCGTCTAGTTTCACATAAAAATAATAGTCGTCAACAAAATGGTAGACACATCGTAAACAAATTGCCATTCGCATAAAAACGACCACGAAAAACACAAGGGATCAACGCATTTGGTATGTGACGCGACTTTCATGTGAGTAAGCTAAGCCAGGGTAGAAATGTTTTTGTAAAAAGGATGTGGTTATAATGACAGGGATAAGAGAACGTGTGACACTTGCATTATTCAGGAATTGAGGTTCCTTGCTAATTTATTATCTAAAGAATCAAAATGAATTGCGCTCACCTATGTTGCTAAGTGCTAATCTAGAGAAGAGCTGAACCGATTTCGTAAATTATTTTTTATAATATTCCTTGAAGTACGACGACGGTTCTTATGGAGGTAAAACGTAAACGCATGTATCACGGGTGAAGCCGGGGCAGAACGCTAGTTTATAATAAAGATATTCAGACATGACGTGACACTATCATCTTCTTCTATAAGAGACGCCGAATAGATGAAAATTTTAAAATAATTTAATTAAATTTTAAAAGGTATGTGAACTGGTGTAGCAGTGTACAGAAGGTTGATCATTTGTTATAGTACTGGTAAATAAAATCGATCAGTTAAAGTGATTAGAAATTAATCCATTCTCGACAAAAGCATAATAGTACAGTAGTAGATCCATACTCGACTAAATACAGCTTTGTTGTTTTAAAATTTTCGTGTTAAAAGAGGGTAGAATTAAGTTTGAAACCTTTCCAACCGAGTCTGAGTTACAGGCCGCAGGGGATTTGCAACGCATTATGTTCAGTTAAGTCTTTACGGTGCCTTTAAGGCTTTGTCAGACAGGACGCGTACTTAGCGCGCGTCAGAGCGTTAAGTTGACGCCGCGATATGACGCTAAGATGTGTTCTACTACCATCGTAGAATACCGTCAAACAGAGCGCCGGCGCTAGCAGTACGCAACGCTCTGTCGCGGCGTTAGGACGCTTTAACGTCGGGTGTTGTATTTTTTTACAAATTTTATTTTAGCGTCGGAGTTAATAGGCGTAAAATAATAATAAAATACTGCATAATGACCAAAAATTTGATAGAATTGGTTATAAAATATCCATGCTTATATAATACGAAGGATAGTTCATATAAACTATAAAGATATATCAATGAAGGCAAAATTGTGGGCACAAATCGGAGAAGAAATTAATGAAACTGGTAAGTAAAAAATTCTTCCGACTCCGGAGTTAATATCACTGTACCTTGTTTTGTTCGTAAGTAATAATTATGTAAACAACATGCAGCTTTAATAATATCAATTGCTGTGTCCTAACGCGCGCTAAAGCGTTCTGTTTGACGAAGCCTCGCGCGACGTTAAAACAGGACGCTGTAGCGCTACTACGCAGCGCTAAAATACGCGTCCTATCTGACAAAGCCTTAGAGTTGCAACGCTAAAAGCATTCCGCTTTTATTAGGTTTACTCTACTCTAGATTAAGGTTTACAAAACTTTTATTGTGTAATGTTTGCGGATATGTGTAAATTGTTGTAATGTTTATTTAATATACGTTTATTATGTTGTATCTGGTTTTATTTCATCTATACTTCTACAAGCAAATTATCGACACAAATCATAATGATTAAGAACGTCATCAACCTCATCCTTGTCATTTTCCTCATTTTTCTGCCTGGTTCGTACAATTTGGATGGTATTTGTATAAAAACTATTACCAGCTAATATTTTATTCTTTATCCAGAAGCCATCACTTTTTTTTTTCTTAAAAGCGTTCTACAATTCATCTATCATAGTATCATCATTCTCACAAACCTTCGTACTTTAGTAGTAGGTATACTTACAAATTCATGATTATATGAACACATATGACAACAACCTTTCTTTGAATCAACGACAATTATTTACAAGTAAGAGATACTCTTATAATGTTCAAAAATAAATTCCACATTTAGGAATTCAATTATGTCAACGTTAAATAGCGTTTTATATTCAAAACATTTTCTCGAAAGGTGTATTTATTTTGGGCTCAGGCCCTTTGAAAATAGACGCGACAAATTACCAGGTGCCATGAAAAGAGATGACTAATGAAGCGCGTAGAGGCGAACTGAATGAACTTTACTTAGCCGCGTCTAGAAGGAAATTTAATTAACTCTATATTTATACAATGAATAAATTCGTTGTGTAAATTGTGAGCGAGGGATTAGGCGACATATGGTAATTTTATTTGATGTGTGTATTTAAATTCTCTTTGTTTTTTACTTGAGTGTAAAATAAGATTTATGAATTAGCAACAATTTTCTGTATTTTGCACAATTTGGTTTATAGAGTTGTTGTTGGAATTCGGTTTCTGAATTGTTATTAAATAAGATGACGGGAGATTCTAAGTTCTGTTTTCGTTTCCATCCTTTAAATTATTTACTTTCGCGTGAAATTGAACAAAATATTTGTTATATTATATTATTATTTAATTAATGTAATTTTAATGCTACCCAACTGTTTTTTACCCACGTTCGGAACTGAAGTGAGGTAAGGGCAATAGTGTTAAAATATCCAGGAATTATTTATTTGTTCCAAAAAAAGATGACCTGAGCCCTTTCTACTAGTAGTAGCCTTAAGAAGGCATCACATAGAAAAATGTACTCAAATAGCAAAGGTCTTAAAGGTCAAAGTTAAAAGTCAGGTGCAACCATGAAATTAATTTTAACTGTAGCATTTTTAAGATTTCAATTTTAAATGCATTGAGAAAAATTGTTCTTTATAAAATAAAGCTGTAAAGAAAGAATTTGTTATCGTGTGCATCAAAAATAGACCTTACTGCTCGAGGGAGAAAGTTCAAATAATCTTGACACACATTTTGTAAAGATTTTCCCACGACATTTTTCTTTTCATTTTTAAAGGATGTAAATTTTAAAAACTCTTTTGAGCGAAACTGGAATTTATTTTAAGGGAATAGAGTGTATGTTTGAATGCGTTGTAATTAACTTTAAAATGATACAATGTAGGAAGCTTTGAAGGGATAACAAGACGGATTTAGGGTTTTCTTGTTGTATGGATGTGACTTTTGCTCCAGAAATCAATTTGGTCTTAACTTACATTACATTTTATCCGTAGAAATTGAGACCGCATAGTATATTTAGAATACAGCTTAAGAGATAGCTTTTCGTCCGCGACTTTTCTCGCCTGCAATTGAAGTAATCGCTTCATAGGTACATATGCGCTTAAATTAAAGCGCGTCACACACGGTGAAGATACTACAATATTTTATCTTACTGTAATATTTTATATTACAGTATCTTAAGGTATCCAGTATCGGCGTTCTGACCATCATTTTTCTTTTTGTCATTGCGTACTAAGACCCCTGTAGAACCGCCATCCTGTTACAAATAACCCGAAATTTTGTGGGTCATTATAGTATCTTCACCGTGTGTGACGCGCTTTAGAATTAGGTTTACTCGTATAAATAAATATATCCATTCTGTAATTATAATCTATATTATGTCTCTAAAAAGGAGAGCGATAATAATTTTATTACATGTAGAGCGGTCAGACCTGTTCGAATTGGTTCACCCGTTCCAAGATAATCACGGAAAATAGGAAAATGGACAGATAAACTAACAAAAAATAATGGTCTTGTATTATGTAAATAAGAAAAAACAATACTAAAAATGTTCTTCATAAAATCCCTGACACATTTAATTGTCTACTTATGATTAACTAGAGAAATATGACTTAGATATTAAATTTTCTTTATTTCCTCAATAATACCACCCAAAACGAGGGCAGTGGTACACCAAAAATACACCAGCCAAATACAAGTGGTCTGGTCTTAGAGCTTTGCTCTCCACGGCACAGGTGTGCGAATCGATCGGACCGCGCATGCGTAATACATAATAACTTTTAACTTATAAAACTACATTTCTTATGCTTGGAAGGAAATGTTGAAGGTTAGGGGGTAGTTGTTGGCCCATATTTGTTAGGTACGTTATTTATTTTATATTTTCCCTAGGATGCTTGAAATAAGGAAATACATTAAGAAAAAAAGACTTGCATTATATTTGATCAAAGACACGTATTATATTAGATACGTATTCACTTATTTGTTCTAAATCTTAGGGCCGATTTTTCAATGCTTGGATAAAACTTATCCGTCCAGTAAATTATTACACGATAATATTAAAATGTCACGTAAACTGTCAAATACGGGCAATTAGAATACGTTTTTAAAATGGTAGTTTTATACATTATTCGACGAATAAGTTTTATCCAAGCATTGAAAAATCGGCCCTTAGTAAAATTAATATGACAAAAGATTTGTTTGTTTACCAAAAACTACTAAACCAAAATTATCACCAGTAGAAAAGAAAATTATGCCTGAATTATATGATATAGTTGTTTTACTTTTCACACCAGATAAAGTCCGGCGGATCCTGAAAAAGAAGCTAGTGATTTTAAAATGCAGTTTTAAGAAATACTTATTACGTAACATACATTTATTTTTAACGGGCTTTTCGCCTGCAGCTTTTCACATATTTCAAATTGATCGACTTCATACAGATTTCTATCCTCCATTGCAAAACTAATCCGATTGGTCAGAAGTCATAAAATCATCTAAACTTGCACCCATGAAGATTTTTTCGCCTTTACCTACTACAACTAATTTGTTTCTCTATGATTTTAAAAAGCTGCAGAATTTTAAAACTTATATTTTTGCTCGCGACCTATAAACTATCATAATGTACTAGCTGTGCCCCGCGGTTTCACCCGCGTGGCTCCGATCCTGTTGGTCTTAGCGTGATGATATATAGCGATATATAGAATTTGTTTGTTTGTGTGAACGCGCTAATTTCAGGAACTACTGGTCCAAAAATTCTTTCGGAGTTAGATAGCCCATTTATCGAGGAAGGCTATAGGGCATAGGCTATATTGCCTATATATCATATCATTACGCTAAGACCAACAGGAGCGGAGCCACGCGGGTGAAACTGCGGAGCGCAGCTAGTGTTTTAATATACAGTCTTTCCGGTTTATACGAATTTAGAAAAAATTGTGTGTGTACAGCAATCGAGGAACAGATTCCAATAAAATTTATATAAATATATGTATAACTAAAAGCATCAATAGTTATAGTTGAAACTTTAATAATAAATAAGGAATATTGCTGTTAATATGTACACCTTAATCGATGGAACAAATTGATAGATTGCTGTAGCCCCTACCCCTTGGTGAGTTTAGCGGGGAATATTAATCTAGTAGTTTTTTATTCATTTCCTGGCAGAAACTAATTTGTAGATGGTATTTGGTAGGAGAAGTTTATTTTGCAGTAGTTTTAAACAGGCCACAGAAGCAGTAACTCACATCATCAGATAAATACATATTAATGTTGAAAAGCAAGTTACATCTAAAATGCTAAATAATAAGTCATGTTACAATAAAGCTCCTATCAGATCAGTAAACCAACAGCAAGTTTTTAATCCTTTTTATTTAACTGTTATCGCTATTATCTTGATATAAAAACATCATTGTAACAGTAATTGTTTTTGGTCTATATTTATTTATATCCCGATTAGAGACGTCAGTTCTAATTATAATTCCTCTGGTTCGATATTGTGTCGCTCGATTTGGCCTCATTTGCAATTCAAATTCTTACTCCACCCCTTTTGCTGTAAGTTTGTGTTATTTTGGCAGCTTGGTAGAGGTTTTTGTACATTGATGTAACTACGTTTTTAATTTCTATATATTATATTAATTTACATTGACATATTTAAACTAGTATTTTAAAGAGGAAATACATGTGTTTTTGTAAGTTTGTAATTTTTTGACACAAAAAATACTGACCGATTTCAATTTATTTTTTCTCACCAGCAGAAGGTTATTTTTCCTGAGTTACGTAGGCTATATTTATTTCGTTAGTAAGTATTATCTATATAATACTTGTACCACAAACTATAATAAATCAATCAATTTGAAAATTATTTTATTACAAGAAAGCTATATTATTCTAGTAAATCATAGGCTATATACCTATTTATTATTTTCTATTGCGTGTTAATCTGAGCGGAGAGGCTAGTTTATAATATTGCTAACGAGGTCTTATCATCAATTTTGTTAAAGCACAATGATGTTAGCATTTTATATGAAGGTACCTACTTTTTTATCTTTGACATTTCTCTATATTGAGTGAAATAAAAAAATAATTGTTAAATATATTATGATCACTTTATTATTACAGCTGTTACGTGTAAACATATAACCAGACCAAACATATTCCATAGACCATAACCAGAGAAATCTTGGGTTCAGTCCCCAGACGCAGCCTTAGGCAGAAACTTATCACTAACTAAATGAAGATTTCAAAATAAACTATCCTCCCAATGGAAAATGGGATTCACGATTAATTCTTTTAAATAGTACCTATTCACTAGACGAAATGTGTAGATATAAAGTAGAATTTTATTTATATTTTAATAAGTTTACAATCACTCTTTGATACTCAATAGAAGCAAGTACCTAAATGCATAATTTGTTCCGTTAAAAATTTAAGAAAAACTGAAGAACAAGTTAATTATTTGTATTTGTTTCTTTTATGACATAAGATTGACTCAGCGGCGACGTGAATGCTTTTTAAGTGTAAATGTTTTTTTGGTTAATTAATTACGTTCAACTGAGTCAGTGTTTTATTCCTTTTATTGACACTGCAAATGTAATGAATAGTCAAAGCATATTTTCATGAATGAGCCTTTTTTCATACGGTATCCTAGGTATTTACATGTTTTTAATCAAACTGAATGAACTTCTTAAAATATGCTATAAATGTTGTAGCACATAATAGAAAATATATTTATAAGTTCAATCCAAATAAAATCTAAATGAATATGTCTTAATCTAGCTTATAACACTTTCTTTTTCTGTTTTTAATAATTATGTGAATGTTTGTAATCTAAAACTAATTTGCAATAGACCACAAACGTTTGTCAAATCTGAGCACATAGGGGATGAACCATTATGATCATATCGACCGGAGTATGTGCCCTCGGGCCTATTTTTAGTGATCGACCCGCCAGCTATACCTACATGAATTTCAGGAGCACGCCATTGGCTGGCGCCCCGTGACGTCACAGCTCTTCAGCGACCAATCAGCGAGCAAGGTTCTGCGCATGACGGCGGAGGCTTCGACGAAGCTTGTTCGAAGCCTGCCAGTCTGGGCTTGCGGACACCAGGTGTGCCAAGCTAGCGCCTACACAAAACAAAGGTCAATATTTTAATACTATTTTTTAAATTTAACCGTTATATTTAATTCCAATAGTGTTCTCATTTCGAAAATTAGAATCTCGTGTGTGTTTTTAATTTTTGTGTAGTTATGTAACAGGGTGATTGCGTAATGTGTGCGAGTGAGAGGGTGCTTGTTGTTATGTGTGTTAGAGAGAGAGGTCCATCATGAAAATATAATGTAGTGCTATTTCTAGAAGCTTTGATTTATTTAGGCCTTATACATATACTAGATATAAGTAATATGTTAGTCGTATATGAGTATGTCACTTAATTTGATTTTATTTACTCAATTCGATTTCTTTTTTCGATCATTTTCGAATATAAATTGTAAAATCGGTATATTTTTATACATTTTCAAAATAAGTGACTAGAATAAACAATTAAAACATGTGTTTTAATTGTTTATGATGTCATTATAATAATATAGTCTAATACGAATTAGACGTGGTTGTATCATAATAATTTGATGTTCTAGAAGTTTCCTTTATGATTATTTTTGTAACAATTACTGTCCATTAATAGTTATCTTATTATGCATTTATTGGTTAACAATATTTAATAATGCCAATGCCATCAGAAGACAGAAACAGACACATTGTCAGTCTTAATAAAGTTAATAAAACAACAAAATATCTAAAAAACACAAAAGTTACCATCGCCTGTAATTAACTGTAAAAACTACCAAGAAAAAAATAAAAAGTAAAAAAAAGTCAAACGTAGGGAGATTTCAGTAAAGCTTTTGCGGTATATAGAGAGAGGTCTCTCTGATCCCGTTAGGGCGGGCGGTATTATGTAACTGTTACTTGTCATTTTTCCGCTCTGCGGGTATTGCAATGTTTAACCTAGTTGTGAAAGGGGATGTGAGATCGATGTGATATTAATGTTATTTTATATTTTATTTTATATTTGATTTAAATAAAACTTATTGAAGCGGTTTTATGTAAAAAGCTCGATTCAACCAGATATAAATGTAATTATTTATTATGTTAATTTGAAGTTATGTACTCACATGTGCGACAATTGTAAATGCCAAATTGGAATAAAAACACAGCCGTTAATTAGGTATTTCGTTGTCGTCACTTGTTACAGTTTAAATTTTGGTGTTAATTAACAGTTCTACACACACTTAGTGAATTTTTTTTGTAAACTGGCTTCATTTAATGGTTACTAAACTTTAACAAAAAGTTTAGGTAAAATATAAATCTGAATTAGTACTTAAACGAATGCCGACGGAAAAATGATCATATTACTATTAAAAAAATAAATTGATTAAGCAAGCCCACACTTAATTCATAGTTTTTTGCATAAAACATCACTAACCTAAATACATAAACTACAAAGAAAATTTTAAGAACTGCCAAAGTACTTTCGGATGTGTGCCACCGGAAACAGACTCTCGAGACGCTTCCGGCCGCCATTTTGCGGAAACCCGCTCAGTTTATGACTTCCGTTACTTTTCCTACGTAAATGTAACCCCAGCGAATTACAACTTTAATTTTCTCGTACAGTGAAAGTTATTTGGGGTGGCGTATTGTGTCGATTGCCTTAAGCGATTCCTCTTCAATATTATTGAATTAAGGGAAAAAAGAATGATTTGAAGTGTAAATACATGCATTTTTGTTCATTTGTAAAAGAAGGGCGATACTTTATAGTACAAAAGTTTAACACGGTAGTCAAGTATAGAACACACGACGTTGAAAGGACATAATACAATAGAAATAAAATTAAAAATCACTTTTTTGTTACAGATCCGGCGCACCATGAGCCCGCTCTAGACAACCAATACATATCAAACATGCACTGATAGCATAGTAATAAGCACAGATTATACACGATTTCATAGCCAACTAGACTGTTTAAGCGAGAGCCTTCGATTTTTGAAATTTAAAAAGTTAGTGTTCGATTTTATCTGTCGCGTGGGGCAGTCGCCCCCTGGGGCCCGACCGTGGAGGACGAGGGGGGAGCGTTGTTCGGGCGGCTGCAGGGCGCGCTGCGGGGCGGCGCCGCAGCGGCTTCGCCCTCGCGTGTCGCTAGCTCCATCAGGGGCTACTTGAGCAAGGTCGGCTCGCTACAGCTGAGAGATACAGGTGAGTTATATTGTTTTTAACAATGTTTGAAAATTTTGTAGGCTCTATTTGAATTTGGAACGGCGCGCGGACATGTTTGAAAAAAATGCTACAATTAAAATATTATGTGAGTCACATTGAACTAATTACCTACCGAACTACCTAATATACAAATGAACTTTAGCAAATACAACATCGTTATTTCGTTATTTCTTCAGGTCAGTTCTATAAATACTTACCAGTTTTATATTACACTCAAAATGTCGTAGATTACATTGCGATTTTTTCACTGTACCAAAAAATATTTCTATCAAAAATCAGTCTCTAAAAATAACATTTAAAGACAGTTACATAAATACCATCCAATATTAGAACAAACCGGGATGTTATTAAAACAAGAATCACTTGTAAATATAATAGAAGGGAGCAAACGATGTGCAAACATACTAAAACAAAACATAACGAGCAAACACGGGCGGCGGGCTTGTATGCTCTCGTGCGAGGGTCGCGTGTTCGGGACTTGGGAAATATCGTGTCTTGATTCTAACTCAAGCTTTTGCTTTTTCTTTATATTTTTGCTCTTTTAAAAATGGTTATTGGACGGTCTGACCTTTGGTAGGAGCGCGTGTCGCGTGGAAAGTGTTCTTATATTTTTTATTGTAGGTATGGTTTCTTGGAACATATTTGAATAAAATTTGTTTCTTTACTGTAATTTTTATTGTACCTATATTATAAAGTGAAATCTTCTTCGTACACATAACTTCTATAAATATGAGATGTATTTTTCATTCATTGGGTTTTCCCATTTTCTATTTTCGTTACATAATCATAATATGGAGTAGCAGACAAACAAATATCTACCATATAATGAATGTTATTACGAATATCTACAACTTACATTCTAATGAATGAATATGAAATTAACAAACACATGAGATTTACCTCATTAAGAAATCAAACAGGAGCGAAGTCGGCGTAGGGACAACGTTACACATATTTCTCACTCAATAAATACGAGACTATAATAGTGCACGGTACATGAGAACAAAATACTTTAATAATTTTCTTTTACCCACTTAATGAAACGTCAAAATATATCTTTATTCTTCCCGCTAATAACGTTGAAAATATATATTTTTACTACTCTTAAAGGTTAGGTTGTTGTCATGGCGTCGTTCTCTTTTGTATTAAAAAAAAATCATCGCCTATTCTAACGAACTTCATAGCGATCAAGTTATATGTCTAGATCTATAGATTTGTGCGATATAAGAAGAAATATGGTGTTTTCTATTTTTGCGAATCACGCAATCAAATCTAACTTCCACAAATGTTCTAATAAAAACGACTTTATCACAAGAAAGATACCTTCATCGAAAGTCAATAAGTTTCAATGACAGGCAATTTGAAGCCGTCACTTACAGAGTTGTAAGTTTGCTTACAAAGGGATGATTGCCTTTGGCTAAGGGCAGATGTCGACCTCGATTCAAGACTGAGAATGTTATAGTTCATCTTTGATCTTAGTCTTAATATTTTATTTTGTAAGTTGTAGATAAAAAGTGTTTTCATGAAAAGTGTAGGTGGTTTGAGGTATCTATTTCTCTGCATTTGCTTTGTATTTAGGAATATGCTAATTATCTATTTTATTACTAATTTACCAATGTACCAGTTTTCGTTCATTTTTGCAGAAAAACAGGAACGCTTTTGTTAAAGGATAACTTTTAAATATTTAACGAAACACCAATATTTCCTGAATCCTTAATAATATCTTGCCCTAACCCTGTAATGGTTCTTAACAACATGCAATTAGTGTACGACATAAATACAATTACGGGAAAAATTAGGCAAAATGGCCGAAAGCGCCCTGCGATCGAACCTCCTACCATGTTACTGGGACAATATCGCTAAAGTTCTTACCCATTGTTTAGTAGGTATTTATTCGCATCTGTAGTATAATGTTGTGGATTATTAGAAGATATTTTAAACTATTTAAGTATGTGATGGTTTATAACATCAATAATTAAATGCTCTTGTGTATCTCTTTTAATAACTGTTAGGTACTTACTACAAACTAACAAAAAAAAGACGTGTGGCACTCGAGGACTGCCGCGGTAAAGCTATTGCATAGCATGCCTTCAAGCCACACCTCCGTGCCCGTCGGAGTTGGGAGCGTGAGGTTTTTTCGTTACGGAATTTCTGGATTCGGTCCCCGCGCTCAAGGCCCGCGATAGAAGCTATGCAATAGCTTAAAAATGAAAAATTTCAATTAACAACAGTGATGTTTGTGAAAAGCTGCATGCATTTTTGCGTACAACGCAATTCGTAGCACTATCATACAATAATATTCAAAGCAAGCAATGTACAGCATTCAACGCGACTTTCCCAAAGAAGGGAGGTAATAATGGAGATTGTAAGAAGGGAACATAATTGATGCAATTAGAGTGAGGTGAAGAAGCAAGTTATATCCTTTGAAGTTCTCGTTACGTGGTTTGCGACGAGCTTGTCTAACATTTACAAACATTTTGTAGATATAGGATACAGTTATAACGCATTTTTCGATAGAAAAAGTCTTCGTTGACTAGAGTCAAGTTGTATAAAAACATTTAGTTAAGTACTATTTTTAACTAGGGAAAACGCGTAATAACTAAAAACAGGTTTTAAGGGTGACATAATATTATTAATAACATTCGTTTATTCGAAAAAAAAAATGTGTCTTTCAGAAAGGAACAGAATAATAAAACAACTTTCAGAACATCGTACACGGAACAGCATCGTGTAAATAAATAATTTAGAATGTCAGTCCTTACATTTTCTAGACAGGTAACTTGTGCAAGTATTTTTACTCTCTTGATATTTTCTCTCCGTTTTTATTGATGTCGTTTTCTCTTCGCGTTATTTCGTGTAATTTTAGAATTGTAATGTTTGAAATTGATTGTCTTTTTTTAATATTTATGTTGAATCCTTAAACAATATACAGATCATACTTTTACCACAAATAATATAGGTAATACTTGCACGATAAACCTAGATATCTCTTAATATTAAAACTAATTATTGAATCTAAAGGTGATTCCTTTTCTTTTATGCAATAAACGAACAGTTTGATGATTATATACGTAATAATAAAATAACAAATTATCTTAATATATATAAATCTCGTGTCACAATGTTTGTCCTCAATGGACTCCTAAACCACTTAACCGATTATAATAAAATTCGCACACCATGTGCAGTTCGATCCAACTTGAGAGATAGGATAGGTTTTATCCCGGAAATCCCACGGGAAAGGGAACTATGCGGGGTTTTCTATTAAAACGCGGGCGAAGCCGCGGGCGGAAAGCTAGTTATATTATACGTTGATACCTTTACACATTTAAATAACCTCATAAAATTTTAGAACTCAGCATCGCTCTAGGCTCAAAATATACATGAAAATCTAGCTTAATAACGTACGAATATTATATTTATACATTACTTGCCGAGAGTACCTGAGGGGAGACCGGGGAGGGCTGAATCCCATGTCATGAATATTTGACGCCGGCGGCATAAGTCTAAACCCTTGTACTATGCAAATACGAAATTATTGCGTTATTTTAGACTTTGGGATATTGCGTTGCGTATTTATGTATGAGATAGTATGGTTTGGCGTAATATTAGTTACGTTGTTTATGTAATGTGTTAACCTAATCCTGAATTTAAAGCAAATAATATTAAGTACCTACTTTAACAAAAATGAAAGTATCTGTACCTACATATATTACATTATAATTAATATTAAAAATTGTGAGCGGGCTGAAAATAACACATATAGCACGTCTTATACACTATTATTTGATTGAAATGGTTATATTCTTGTTAAGTAGGTAGGTAACTATAGTCACACAAAAAGAAAATAACACCAAAACGTTAAAATTTCCCAAGTAATTCATTGTATACAAGAAATACGAAAAGCTCGTATATTATTTACGCAGGTAAATTGGATAACACAAAAGCCTGGGGCGACGGTGTTAATGGGAATTATCGATTTTCCTATACAGTAGGTACAAGTTTTATTTTGGGTTTTCTTTTGTGAAAAGAATGATAAAATGTATGGGGCTGTGGTTGAAGGTACTGGGTAAAGGTGAGAAAATAGGTTTTATTGGGGGCTTGAGATTTATTCTTTCAGATCTAAGAATAGTACACTGTACATAAGTTAGTACATAACTTGTTAGTAATTTGTAAACTAGTTAGCAACAGCAGGTATTATATTTATTAAAAACCCATTCAGTTGATGAAATGATCGTTGAATAAAAAAGGGTCTATGAGTGACTAACTAACTTATTAGGAAAATTTAACAAAGACGTTAACCAAGGAGCACTACAGTTATAAATTTCCTAATTTTAAATATATAGCATTTTTTTATTAATGACTGCGGCCACAAAAGTCACTTATGTATTGCACAGAAATGAAAATTACAAAAAAAAGCAACAATATTGTGAAAGGAAGGTAAAGTAGACAAATGTTAAATGATACCCAAATGTGACCTGAATTCAGCGATTATGTTGTAACAAAGTCAACAACTCACGTTCCAATAAAAGGAAAATCACGGTATTAATAAAATTAAAACGGGCCCATTAAATAACTATCAAAGGCACTCGAACGACAACAGCCGATTGTATTATTGTGTCGCGTGGCCCTCGTCGCTTTGACAACGCGTGACAAATGGATTTCCCGGGATAACTAGAGGTGCGGTGGGACACGATCTGATAAAATGCAAACATGGGGTAGAGGGGAATGGTTATGACTTCTAATTAGGATTGCGATAACGTTTCTGTATCTCAAGCTATTATATTGTAATAATGGCAGGGCACTTTTATTGTAGATTTATTTATGAGATTTATTTAAAAAGTAAAAAATGCAAAAAGGTCTTGCATGATCGGATTTTTAGAGAACTTTGAGTGTTATTTTATTATATGTACAACTATCCTAGTGAAAATTGCAAAGTACCTACAACTAAGCTTTAGGGACTATTCTTTGAAATTTTTAAATATTATTTGGATGCAAAGGCAGCATTTTTCAAATAATATAAGTCAGTGACTGTAACGAGATCAAATCTTGCAAATAGACGTAAATTTATCGATCGCGTGTGCAATCAGCGCCCTCTGCCCCGTCAGCGATTTGCTCTCGACGGTTGGAACGTGATCACCTAATCACCACGGTCTCCCCCTACTGAATTTAAATGTAACAACTGTATCTTAGTTTGTGCCAATTCTTTTACTTGTAGGTTGATTGGATGAACCTTTATCTTAGATTAGACGCGATTAATTCAACTTTTTTTTCTCGTAAATGTAATCAATATTTTTTTAGCGTTAATTTTAAAGTAAGTAGTTAGTCTATATTATAGTTTCAAACTGTAACCTAATTTTTTAAACATTCATTCATTCGGCTTTTTAAATAGCATTTTATTTGAGGAGGTAACAAAAGCCTTAATAAAGAAATACACACATTTGTTGTTGTATTTAATCTGTTGTGTTTACCGCTTAATTCATGTTTCTCTAAAGACAAGTTAATTGAGAGTTTCAAAGGTAAATCTGCCGCAGATTAGTAAATTTTGCACAATTTCCGTTCCCCGAATTATTTTACAAGAGGCGTTGCGTAATCCTCGATTTTGTTGCTCTTGTTATAAGTTGTTCGTTAGCAGTTTAAAATCTAATTAACAGAACGATCGTATGAAGTGGTGTGCCGCAGCCATTTTGAACTTGTGTTTCAAACACGTATTTTATAATTTAACTTGGATTGGGGCTTTGCGGATGCTTAACCTTTGTTGTGTGACATTTACTTATATATGCGTAAATTACGTTCTATGTAATATAGTTTTATGTTTTGTGAAAGTTCTTGATTGAGAATGATCCGATGCGATGGCTAGAATATGTTATGAAATAACAATTATTTCATTTTAGAGATGTTTGTGGTGTTTTAATTCGCCTAAATAAGGAAATAAGGAACTTTTAAATTTATTCTTCAAACTCAAACATTTATATTCACTTCTTCTACTTCTTTTAGATTTCAGAAGCACTTTTGAATCGCCATTACACTTATACACTTGTTTTACAATTTACCACCGTGTTTGTTGCGTTGCATAGATACAAAACAAAATCTTCCTTTTGCAGCATACAGTCAAGTAGAAACCTAAGCTTTTAACATTTATCTATATAACCTACCTTAAGACACAGAATGATAACTTATAGCTAGCTAGATAACATTTTACGACTGAAAAACTTCCACGACATTACCAAAGCCCCCAGATGTAAATCTTGGTCAATTTTCCTCACGAGCGTGTTACGAGGGTCGTATTAGCTACGTTATCACACACAAATCATCCCCGGTCCCCTCTGTCGGCTAATTTAGCGCGGGTGAACCGAGGAGAATCGGACATGGGGGCGACTCGCTTCTTGATGATTCTACATGGTCATGTTTCGAATGATAGGGAGCTGGGATATCGTGAAATATAAGTGCGGTTTTTACTTATACCTATACTTTTTTATGTTGTGCGTTACAGATAATTATTGGCTGAAGTAATAACTGTCTAGTTGTACTTTAAATTCGTTTAATGAAGTTGGATACTTTTATGATTTAATTTTGGACAATATCCTTGTTCAGTCCGAGGCAAAGCAAATAAAGCAAATAATCAGTAATATCCGTTCAGCTGTTGTTAAATCACAAGTGTTTTAATTAATACTGCTTCCCCCATAAATTTAGAATAAGCAAAGTATGTGTAAAAACCACATGAATAGATATTATAAACATATAAACATCTCATCTCATCGAAAAATGAACAAAAATGTAAACAACAATATTATTATTCCCTTCAAAGCCCCAACGCAAATATTTGGCCACGCTGTCTCGCAGCATAAGGACAGCTTCTTAAATGATAAATGTTTAGGGTCGCGAATATTATCGTGTCATAATAGGCGGTGCGATTCCCGCCATTTTATTGCTTATTTTTCACGCGCCATTACGTTTTCGATAGAGCCACATGTTTCGGCTATTATTTGGTAGTTGTGGTGCCTGGTTTACTATGGGTAGGATTCGGGTAGTACGGTTTTGATTATTTGTTGTTTATTATATGCATTGGAAAATTCTGTTGGATTTAAAATTAATGGAAATAATAATATGATTGTAGTTAAATTACAAAAATTATAATTATTCTGTTGAAAATACATATTATATCACGATTTATTGTCGGCTGTAAGAAAGGTTGAAGCTAAAGCTCTACAACGATTGGTGATTGAAATCAACGGATATGTTCAACTTATGAAGACTATTAAACGACTTGTATGTAAGTTAAAAAGGTCATTTGTTAAAGTGTTTCAAAGAAAATAAAAGCCATAACGTGATATGGCATTTTTAATTCCTATAAATTATTCCAATATGGCTTGGAAGATTTGCCAGACAATAACTCAATATCTACTCAAGTTTTTTCTAAAGAAACATTCTTTTGTTTTCAGTTTTAATAAAGACAAGGTATACCAACCTAATACCATTTTTAATAAACTGTTGCCCTTTGTTAATGAACCCTCGGTAATTGCAAGCCACAATAGAAGGGAGGGTGCGTAGGGACCTCTGAGGGAACCCTAAGTGTTTTACGTTTGTGACAATTTTATATCTTTTCCCTGTATTCGGAAAATTAACTGGATATAAAGGTCGAATTGACCTTTGCCCATTAATTATATAAATTTCAAAGCATTGTATGGACAGTATTCAGGATTGTTATCATTATTATGTTGTTTTGTATGTATGTATTGTCAAATTGACATTTCACGTCAATCACATGAACAGATGATAACAGAAATATCAAATTGACGGAAAAAGACATTGATTTTTCGCTTATAACACCTGTTATTGCCGCTAAATACATTTTTACGGGTTCACGAATACGTACATTCAGACTTGATTCAGACAAATAACGTGAATAGTATTAAGTAAATGTTGATAATTACGTTTATACTTTTGCAGAACATTTCCTCAATCCCTATAAACATAACAGATTAAATTTGTGACTTTCATCTCTGTATCACTTGTTAATTTTAAATGGATATCCTTATCTCGTCAATAATATAATTTATTATTGCAGAAAATTCTCACTGTACCTATATACACTTTCAAATCCATGTCATGTCCGATAGCATTACACCCGACACTCGCGATAAAATTCCACAAAGGGAACAAATGGCTAATGGAGAGAACAAAGTGCCTTTTTTTGGACACGTCCCGCCTGACAGATAGTGTGAGGACGGTCAGCAAAAAAGGCTTGGTACGTTTTTTAAATTTTGTTGTGGTTTACTAGTGAAACTTTTAAAAATTAGAATTGAAATTAGAATTTACAATTTTGTCCTTTCGGTGGTTATAAATTATGTGACGATAGGTTTTGTTTATCTATCATACAGTTAAGGCATGTAAACGTTAAAATGAGTTTTAATTAAATATTTCAAGTAGGTAGGTACTTTTGCTGCTGACTGCATATATACAAGGGGCTTTGTATGGTCATGGTTCTATATGTAACAGTAGGTTCCCTTTGCGGGCGGGTATGGTGCAGCAAAAACATAAACGCTCATGCGTCAATATAGCTGTAATTGTTTGATAAATTATTTGCTTCATAATCTTCTCAATCACTTACAACGTACTTTTCTATTACCTATATATTAAGATTTCGACTTCGCTCTTTATAACAAACACTGGTTCTGAAACAAGTCTGCATTCTTTTGTTCTTGCATTGATATTAACCGACTAAATGTAACGGTAGTAATAACCATAACAGCAGTTCCCTACATTTGACATTCAAATCTGTTGTCATAACAGAAGCGGAATATTTGCGCCATTTCTAAAAGCGGAATGCTCTGTGGAATTCTTTGGAACATTTCCTCGAGGGAGACGTTACGTAAGATTGGCTGAGGGAACTTGTAATTTATTTTTACTGGAATTTACTGCGAGTAGCTGTTAGTAGTGACGTCTTTATATGGGGCACCACGTATGGGGCTTGAGGCGTTCACTATCTATGCTATAAAAGAAATGAAACAAAAGAAAATGTTATACAGTAGCACCTCGTTAAGTCGAACCTCGATAAGTCAAAAACCTCCAAATCTCGAAAAAATGTCTTGTTCCCTTCCCTTCAAACCCGAAAACCTCTATTACTTGAAATTTTGTCCCTCTGTTAGTCGAAATAATCACCAAGTCCCTCCAAGCCATTTTGGTACATATTTTCACTCTATACCTCGAAAAATCAAATTTGACCTCTGTATCTCGAACATAGCAACGTTTTATTTTACAACCTTTATAACTTGATGATTTGGAATTTATTACCTCTATTGTTCGAACAAAAATAAGTTACCGACTTTAAGAATTTGCCGACAGTGCAAGTACACTATTGTTTCTTAGAAAACATTTTAGGAGTATACGATAATTATATTAATTTATGACTCACGAAACACGTGTTTGCGTTAAGTATCTGATGACGAAATTATCGATTCAGTAGCTCAGAAAACCGATACTAATGATTAAGATGACATAGAAGATGTGAATAGTACATGCGCTCCATGGGTTTCCATTAAAGAGGCAAGAACCGCATTGAATACCTTACGAAATTTTATAAAGCAAACCAGTATCTTTGAAAAAGAAGAATTTTCTGCTCTTTATAGATTATAAAATGCTAGAGAACTTTTAAAGCCATATTTTTTATTTTAAAATGATTTGAAATAATGTTGATTTATAATAAATAAAAACATGTTTGTGACCTCTGCAAGTTGAATTTTAATTTATTTTACCTCTCTAAGTCAAAATTTATAAGAATAAACCTCAAACTCTATATGTCGAATCAAAATCCGCCTAAGTCGAAATTCTCCATAAGTTGAAAACTCTATAACTCGAATTTTTTGGCGTCTCCCTTGATATTCGACTTATAGAGGTGCTACTGTATTTTGCGAAATGTGGATTACACTTAGTAAAATACGGCAAAAATAACAAGAAGATAGAGAAATTGTTAATTATCTGGTCAGATGAAATAAGTCAAAACTTAGCTTTCAAAAAAAAATATTACCAACTAGGTTTCCGCCCGCGGCTTCGCCCGCGCAGTCAAAGAAAAACCCGCATAGTTCCCGTTCCCGTGGGATTTCCGGGATTGCGTCATTTTCCCGGGATAAAAAGTAGCCTATATCCTTTCTCGGGTATCAAAATATCTCCATACCAAATTTCATGAAAATTGGTTCAGTAGTTTAGGTGTGATTGAGTAACAGACAGACAGACAGAGTTACTTTCGCATTTATAATTATATTAGTATGGATTTAGAAAATTGGAATATATTGTAGCAGGCACTACCGTTATCAAGGAAAACAATATAACAAATAATATATTATTTATATTAAGAGAGTCGGATACGTGGATTTTGATATTGTAAACAACTAAATAGTTCTATCTAAGGTTACCTGTGATAATATGAAGCTAAAATGAATACATTTTCCTTTGAAATACAAGCTCAGAGGGAGCTACGAACATGTTAGTTGAAACCTGCAGACCGTGTTACATTTTGACACATAAAATTAAATCTTAGCAAGTAAGAATTAGAGTGCATTTTTACAAAGCTATTCTTAACGTCCCCTACCGTTCACCTTTTATTTTACGCAAACAATTATTATGCTAGAGAAGTGTGAAAGTAATGACTGCGCTTTCATTAAAAATACTTAGTACGAAGCAATAAGGTGTATTTTTGTTTTATTTTAAAATAAATTAAGAATAGTGAGTGTGTTGTTAACTGCGTTGAAATATTTCAAGATGCTTTTGTATTTGGTCGGGTTATAATCGTAAACAGGTAAAGCGTTTTCTTTATAAACACGACGTAATATTGTATTACTTTTTCCATGATATTTTGCATATTTCTTACCTATAAGTAAATGTAATTGGAAATGAAAATAATAATCCAATAGAGGAAGAAACGGAATTAGACATATATGTTATTTTTCATTAAAAATATTATTAAACATATGTTTTCAACCATGATACGTTTTTAATATAAATACATAAATAGAAGCATCTAAAAATGTCTCTGTCCGCCAACTTTGTAATACGTAAGCATGAAACAAGCAAAGAACCTGGTAGTGACTGCTAAGTTAATCAAGTGCGGACTGCGGCGATGTTTTCCTTCCTTCCTTTTGTTATTATGTAGGAAATGTATCGTATATATTGTATATTTTTCTAGCTTAGTGGTCATTGTTTTATTGAGGTTTAGTTGAGTTTATCCGCTTTGAAAGCATTCTGTGAACAAAAGTTGTTATAGATACAGGTCTTGAACTTAAACATGTCAAGTACTTTATGTAAATATTTTGTTTTAATATTTTATATCTGGTGGTTGATTGAATACCTACGTATTTTCTTCAATAGATCTTTGCGCTAATAAAAAAAGTGTGTGCGTGTAACCTTTACGCGCGATTGAAGTAAAACGCACATGTCAATATAACCTTGTTATTGAATATTATAAAATGTCGCAATTGTCAGAAAATTTATTTTTAATTTACTTATTTTAAAAGTAATAAATAAACAAGTATATTTAGAGATTTTCAAAAAATTTTGCAATTTAAAATAATGTTTTTAAAACTGTTGAATTTTTCATTCACTTTGCTATTCACAATTGATCCGTTTGAAAATTTGAAAATAAATAATCCTAATTGATTATGATATTTGCCACTAGCTGGCGTATAAGTCAAGAAGCGTGTAGTATATGACATATACTTACAACCAATCAGAATTATTATTTTTAAATGGCGGAAACTACACAGACTATAGTAAGCGTTACTTCCGTCAGAAAAAAAAATCTGAGTTACTCCCTAGTCGCGCCTAAAGAAGTTTTACTTCAATAAAAGAAGATTGCTTTGCATTTGAGTCCTCAATAAGTATTCTGTTATGCTTATTGCTTATGCAAAATACAGATTATTTGGAAATTGTTTAGATGTATTATTACTCTGTTATGGTGGCAGTACACATGGGCCCAACGTGTTGGGCCAACGGGTTGGGCCAACGTGTAGAGAGCTACTTGGCGGTATGTTGGCTTCATTAGCCTAGTTGGCGCCAATATTGGCAGGCCAACCGAATGTTGTCGGTTTTTTGTGCACACATCAAAGGATCTTGGCGCGCTCCACAAACAGCGTTCACACGTTGGTGTCTTGTTCAGTTTGTTGTTACTCGTCAGCGGAGACAGTATCGTTGCGCGTCAATGAAATTTACGTTTAACCATGTTCCGATAGCGATGGCGGCGCCGAGGTTTTACAATTCGTAGATTTGTATCGACATGAAGGAATAATTTGGAATCCACGGCATGAACTACACAAAAATAAAACCATATGACTCAATAAATTAGATGTTCTATTTTCTATTTATTATATTATTCTAGATGTTTTTCTTATCTAACTTTCATACAATGCGATAAAAAAATGAATATATTTATAAAATGAGTAAAATAGTATTAAAAAGTTACTTGTTCTTAAAAATTAAATAACAATATACCTACAATGAGCATTATTTTGATCAAATTGTGCTTTATTACATAAATAATATTATCATTTAATAAAATAATATCTAAAATCTAATCTTTAAAGTTTCGTTTTATAGGTAAGTAGTTAAAATTAAATTAAATGTAAAATGTACACATTTTAAACATTTGAAAAAATCTAAACATAATAATGTTTTATTTATACAGTTATAAAAAAAGGACAATAGAGATTGGAAAATGGTATCATCGCAGACGGCAGAGTAGGTACACTCATTGTTATTGATGCACATGTACGTAATAATTAAACGCACTGTATACATATAATTAAATTGCCGCGGCTGCAAGAACTTCTACGGACTACGTCCATCTTTGAAGCGCCAATGCAGAATGATCAGTACGCCAATGTGTGAACAGGAATCTTGATATCCTTCATTTTTTCCCAACACGTTGGCCCAACGCCTTGGCCCCATGTGTACTGCCGCTATTAGGTGAAAACGCTACACCATACTTACAGAAGTTGTGACGCTTTTGTTTATTTAACATCTCAATTCTCAACTTTATTTCGTGAAATATAAACATCACGTGCGTAGCATGTCTTCCTTTAAATTCCAATATGCTGCCATGGCAAAACTTTTGTCAGGAAGATATTCAAAATGAAAGTTGATAACGAGAAATAAACTCAAAGTAACTTGGATAACATAATTCAGAATATGAACGAAATGCTGACGCGATGCTTTTCCTCTTTTTCATTTCTTTTCTTATTACAGAACTGTAATGGATATAAACTTTATTATTTCCTCGACTGCTTGTTTATTCTTTTATGGTGCAGATGATGTTGTGAACTTTTTGTTCTTTCAACAATTGATATATTTTGAGGACAACTTGAAAAGGTATTTTCTTCGAGTTTCCTGTATCACTACTTTAATAATCGTTTCGTATCAGTATTTAGTAAAAGAGATCGAAATTTATTAGATGGGTTAAGTCTTAAGAAATTTAACTCTATTGGATGAATTATACGTATATTGTTTGAAACGTGATAACTATTGAGTTTCTTCCATTTTTCGCTCGGTAACAACTTCCTAAATTGGTAGTCGGCACTTATTATCTAGTATTATAAATGATTTACTTCATCATGAATTACATTAGCGCAAAGGCCTTAAAATCTTTTCAAATGAAAACTAAATATGTACCTAACTACAAACAAAAACGTAAACAACAAAGTTAGTTCACTCTAAAATATTGCATAACAACCGTTAAAGCCTAGTTAGTCAAAAGTACATTGTAAGCCCAAATAAATGTTTGAACGTAGCGCTAACCAAACTGACGAAACAAGATTAGTTGGGCAACCCCTCTGAACCCCCCGCACCCCGCACCCCGCAACCCCTCGGGACGTTGGCGATATAATCCAGTTTAACCATTCTTCGCAAAATGGGATTCGGAAAAAGCAATTTTTTCCCACTTTTTGTGCGACGAGAAATGTTTTATTTTCATGAATTATTTTCATGCTTTTTCCTTTAGTGTGTGCATTCTTTATTATATTTTATTGCTCAGAATGAAATTGCATTTTACTACATGCTTTTGTATGTAGAATTATAGTTTACTGCATAATCTAATGATATATAGAATTTTCACTCTTGACCTCGCATATCTTTTTTATAGGGAATATTTTTGTCGTTTATCTGTTTTTGTTGTAGTGGCGTTGTTCATATTTATGATTTTTGAAACTTTTAGATTATATTATTTAATTAAACTTCTTTCTTCTTATTGATTTAAATTTAAATCAAGATTAGCAGAGAGGCTACTTTTTACCAGCTAGGTAGTTGTTGAAAATGCCTAGTTTTTGTTTATTTTATAAGTGAAACATCTTTAGGCGCGTTGAGAGTAAAACTTCAAGGTCGCGTCATGGCAATACTGTCACGTCATGGAGTAAGGCGACGATTTTGGTATTTTTTAATCTTTCCAAAGAAGTTTAACTTCTGACACGTGTCTTCAGCCCACACGATCTTCTTTATGTCTATGATTTTTTCCTTTCTTTGATATGTTTTAAAAACGAACAAATTTATACGAAAGCTTCAATTATAAAGCCAACAAAAATTATAAAGAAACAATACGCGAGTTAAGGGCCCGCACAAAGGGTGCTAAGGCCCGGGGTCAAGCGTGCCCTATCGCAGTCGCGGAGGGCCCTTCAGCTGACCCGCTTCGAGATCATTCTGTGACGTAATAGTTGCATCGGTTTTGTTTTAGCATTTGATAGGATGATTCTTTTGATGTGGTTAAGGCAGGTGTAAGAAAAAGTAAATTGGTCTAAAGAAAATGGCGAAGTTTGCATATTTTGAAACGGGATTTGGATAGGCTGTAATCCACTTGTATTAAAATAAGCAGACATGATTTGTTGTGGGAGGTGTAAGTAGGTGTCAGTCTGCAAATATATGAATTAAATCATACTTGTTTGAATAATAAAGTATCTGAAAACTTAACATAAGTTCTCTCCTATGTAATTTTATCAAATGTCATATCCACAGCTATATTTTTATTCATATTCTTCATATATACGAAAACATTATCAATAGCTCTACATTTTACAATAACACGTTAAATTCGTCAAAATAAACACAAAAGGCTAAGCCCGTCGCGGACAGAGGGTTGCGATGGACAAACAAAAGAAACACGCCCGTTGCCTCACAATACGAGTGTATGTACATGACTAATTAATTTTAAGTGAATAGTCTGAATAACATTTGTTTAATATTGTGTGGAACTAAAAATAACGAAGAAAAATAATTAGTGTGCTCTAAACAGGCTCTACAGGCCGGCTCTCGGTACAGGCCTACAGGTTACATGTTTCTCCTCAATTCTTGTGATAATTTGCGCGATTTAGCTTTTGTTATACCTGTTATAACTTAACAGTGGTACATGAACATTTTTATTTATTTTGTGTTTTATTTACCGGTATAAGCGGAATTGTTATCGCGAATCAAAACTGAGGTAGAAGAAAGAATGAAGGTAAAATGTTTGGGTAAGGGAAAGAAATTATAGAAAACGGATAACGGGATGTGTTAATCTGATGTAAGATAAAAATTTAATAAGTTCATAGAAAGTAATAGAACATTTTAATTGTTTGTACAACTACAACAACAACAGTTGTTTCCTATTAGTCAATGACTGCGACTTATGACGAAGTGAGGGTAGTCGGTTTGGCATTAAATAAATAAACATCTGAATATCAAATCACAATCAAAAATCAAAAGGCGTACTGATGCAATATTTTTAAGGGAATATTTTGTAGCATTCGACAGACATACAGTTTATCATAGTTACTGTAAAATATTCAACTCTACTCTTCGTTGCGAGTAACATCAGTGTTTTAAAAATAAAAAACGTAACATAAATTTTTAATAGACTCCCAGCAAAAGTTTGAGAATAAAAGCGAGCTTCATATTTCTCACAATCGTTGAAGTCGTAAAACATTTACTGCGCCTGAAACTGTTCATTAAATATTGAAAACCACCATCAGCCCACGTCTGCGCTAAATTCGCTTTGTTATAAGGTCGAGAATTTTCCATCTGCCCAGCGTCCGATTTTTAACTTTATTCCAATGGAAGAGAGTTTAAATTTGCTGTGGAAACACATTGAATAGAGGTTCAATCGCCCTACCTCTCTTGGGAGAGCGCCCTCTGGAATAACCCTCACCTGGCCTTTGAAGACGCCGCGCCGACGGTACAGTCGTAGACAACTTCTTTTGAATAGAATTTACTATATTATTATTAAATATGAAGCGAAATTAATTTACTTCACTTTCCAGCAGTATTTAGTAATAAACAATCCATACTAATATTATAAATGCGAAAGTAACTCTGTCTGTCTGTCTGTCTGTTACTCAATCACGCCATAACTACTGAACCAATTTGCATGAAATTTGGTATAGAGATATTTTGATACCCGAGAAAGGACATAGGCTACTTTTTACCCCGGGAAATAGGATAAGTTTTATCCCGAAAATCCCACGGGAACGGGAACTATGCGGGTTTTTCTTTGACTGCGCGGGCGAAGCTGCGGGTGGAAAGCTAGTTTTCTATAATTGTATGTAAAGACAAAAACATTGCTTGTATGTGATGCTTAAAATACCTGCATTCGTAACCCATACTTCATAATATTTTGTCACAAGATGCATTTATCCTTTATTATATTCATGCACGATTGTTTCTTCTATAGACTGCATTATGCTAAAATTCACAATGCCCAGAAGAACGTGCCAGAATTAAGTTTCATCTCCGTTTTAAACTAAATAACATTAAAAATTAACCACTAAATGACTACGCGAGTGTACCGGTCGTTCATAGAAATAGCAATTTCATTAAAATTGAATGTGTCTGTTTACCTTCACGGGAGGTGCGGCCGGGGTGGAACGAGGGTGCAAAACACAGCAAATCATAACTTATTTTTGTCTATATTTGAAACAGAAAGTTTTCAACTTATTTTTAGTGGATAATTACATGAATGTTAGACTAAAATGTGTATTTTTTAATACTAGTGTTACCATTGAGGCAATGAAAAATAGTTATATCGGTCGTTTTTATTAAACTTACCTACATGTTACTTTTAAGGCAAAATGAATTCTATCGATGCTTTTCCGTCTGATACGTTCAAATGGTTGATTAAGATGATCAATATGGTTTAACGACTATGAATATACAATCATTACTTTATCTGAGTAATTAAAATTATCCATACTTACTAATATTATAAACTAGCGACCCGCCCCGGCTTCGCACGGGTGCAATGCTGATACTAAATACACTACAGAAAAATTGTGAACGTTGTATAGGTATAAAAATATAGCGGCCCGCTCCGGCCTCCGGCATCGCACGGGTATAAAATACATAGCCGGGCGGCCGCAAACGCTACGTCCTGCAATTTTTAAATCTGTAATATCTTCGAAAATATTCACTTAAATCATATGGTGTAAAGGGCCATATAGATCTATATTAAATGAACAATGTATCCATGGTATTTAATTGGTTAAGGATTAATGCTGTATTGGTTAAAATCGCTTCGAAAATTAGCCATTATTTGTCGTAAAAAGTAAATGACAAAAAAAAGTTATTGTGGGTTATCCATAAGAGATAGACATATACCATCGCGGACTTTTCTGTAGACCTTTTCAATGTGTATAATACTTAGTACATTATTTTGATAAAACTCGTAGGGTTCAGCCTGCGTTTGCAATGTAAGCGGAATAAATGTAATTTTTTACGACATCACATTAGAAACCTCAAAAATAACAGTACTTCTCCACTACTTAATGGATCTTATTATACATATAAACCTTCCTCTTGAATCACTCTATCTATTAAAAAAAACCGCATCAAAATCCGTTGCGTAGTTTCAAAGATTTAAGCGTACAAAGGGACATAGGGACATAGGGACATAGGGACAGGGAAAGCGACTTTGTTTTATACTATGTAGTGATGCGAAAGTAACTCTGTCTGTCTGTTACTCAATCACGCCTAAACTACTGAACCAATTTGCATGAAATTTGGTATGGAGATATTTTGATACCCGAGAAAGGACATAGGCTACCTTTTATTGCGAAATATGTACCACGGGCGAAGCCGGGGCGGACCACTAGTTCTTAATAAAAACAATTAATATCAAATAACCTTACAATTAAATATCATGTTTTATCAAACTATATTTGAACTCCAACCCACTCCACTTTTGGTAGCTTACTATTATTAGAGTAAGCTACCAAAAGCACTCTTGACCATTTACACACTAAAATACAATCAATACGTTTCCACGGATTTCACCTTCGAGTTTTACGTAACATTGCAGTATCGTTAATTGGATCAAGGGCATAACGGAACAATATAAAAGTTAAAATTTCCCAGAAATAATGGCCCTTGCGTGTTTCACACACGGAAACCTGGCACTTTGGCCGACGTAGGAAATTATAAGTCGTAACTTCGAGAATAAATTCTATTATTAATATGTCGTTCTTACCTATAATTTTTTATTTATATGGAAATGAAAACATGGCTGTAATCGAAAAAGCTGTAATTGAAACTAGAACGATCGTGATGATTACACAGTTATGCTTTTCAATTTATGTTTGAAGTTGTTGAAATAATTTTAACATTGAATTTTTTTTATAGAGGTCAACTTCAATGTATAGAATAATATTTTAGATGCTGGGGTTGTTAATCTGAAAAATTGAAGTTTGAGTAGTTACACTAATCTTGATGATATTAAAAGAACAATTATTGTTCTAGTCAATGTTGCTGTAAAATTTAGATAAACCTACTTTTTCGTAGCCGTTTAAAAATAAACAAACTGATGTAACAAGGATTATTCAAAGTATTTCACGTGATCAGATTGAGCGTGTAACAGCCCTTATTCCCGCGGTCCCCAAATTCGGATGCTGCGCGCGTACCACATCTTAAGGTCCCATCTCCCAACTAGAATTTATATAAGGCACGTTATGGCTTCAAAAGATTACTTTCGGCCGGATCGGCATAAATGTAATGAGAATTTATTATGAAAGAAACCCAACATTGCGGGGATTATTTTTCAAGATTATTTCATTTATTTATGCTGTTTCTAATGTTATATTGATAGCCTTTGATGATAGAATTATATTTTTATAACGTATTGTAAATGAAGAGAAGTCTTTGTATACATATATTTGTATATATTGAGAGCATCAATTATATACTACTACTGCCTACTACATTAGTTACTACTACTAGAATATAGTTTGACTTGTATACGTATATTATTATTAGTCTGTGGTTTGACTTAGGTATTATTATTTTTCTGTTCATCATTACCGGTGATATTTTTGACTGTTAGAAAACCCTAACCTTTTGAAAGTTTCATGCCTGTCCATTTATTGTATTTTACATTTTCGAACATTTTATAAAGAAGGAGTCCTTAAAACGAAGGGCTCAATTGAGAAACAAGCTCCCCTCTAGATAATGACGTTGGCTGACGACGCTTGACGCAAATTGAATTTGGGCCAAACAAGTCGTTAGGACCCTGAAAGGAAAAACGAGCCGATTTCTCTTACTTCTCTTTGATTATACCCAATCAAAGTTTCTCTGATTGACCTTCTTTTGGATAGGTAATTAGGCCACGACACTTTGATTAATTCCGTATTAAATATACTAATGACTGCTTTTTATAAACGGAAATAAAATTACACCAAACTTTGTTGATTTAATTCATCATAGGAAAAATTATACCACAGACTAATAATAATATACTACGTATACAAATTATACGTACCTATTAATATGATTATTTTAAGTTAATAAGTGATTGTTTACTGTTTTGTGTACTATGTTCAAAAGGACTCTGAATCGTCTTTGGAATTCGAGGATCTTGTAATAATGGGATAGAGGAACCATGCCAACCAACAGAAACCAAGACCGACTCAAATTCCTTTTGAAACAATTCCACCCTTTCATTATTTGACGAGGAAATGATATTTAATGATCATTTCTGTTTGTTGTCAGGTTCCGAAGTCCCATTCGAGGGTCGCGGCGAGGGGCAGCGTTAGCAAATGTACACTGGAATTATCAACGAAGCAATAAATATAGAATCTTATGTAAACGATATGCTGTGTAATAAGGTACATTTCTGAGAGTGAATAAAACGTACCAAGATGGCGGAAGAAGGACCTCAAACGATCTGGCAAAAGATCGACAGCTCCGTCATCCCGTTTATCAACCTAGAAGTGCGGGAAGTGAGGGAGATACTATGGGAGAAGATCAAAGAGCCGACGTCGCAGAGGAAGATCATCCTAGTTATAGTGTCTATAGCCCTGCTGTTAGATAACATGTTGTACATGGTGATCGTGCCCATAATACCTGACTATTTGAGATATATCGGCGCTTGGGGAGAAGATGGCTATGACCATGTAGTTACTCTAGCTCCAATTCAAGAGGGTAACCGTACGATCATACCGACTAAAATTATTCCTGCATCACATCAAGGTCAAGACTCAGCGACCGGAGTACTTTTTGCATCTAAAGCTATAGTTCAACTTATGATTAACCCTTTCTCTGGTGCCTTAATCGATCGTATAGGATACGACATACCCATGATGATCGGACTAATCATTATGTTTCTCTCAACGTCAATCTTCGCCTGTGGAAGAAGTTATGGTATGCTGTTCTTTGCTAGAAGTCTACAAGGCGTCGGGTCAGCGTTTGCTGATACGTCCGGTTTAGCGATGATAGCTGATAGATTCACAGTAGAATCGGAACGTTCAAAAGCCCTCGGTATCGCGCTGGCATTCATCAGTTTCGGCTGTCTTGTTGCGCCTCCCTTTGGTGGAGCATTATATCAGTTTGCTGGAAAAGAGGTACCGTTCCTTATTCTCGCTTTGATTTCCTTGCTAGATGGGTTTATGTTACTCCTTGTCATGAAACCCTTAAAAACTCAAATGAAGGAAGCTCAAGAACCTAAGCCAGACGGTACACCAATTTGGAAACTGTTGATGGATCCGTACATAGCGGTATGTGCCGGAGCACTCATGATGTCGAACGTTGCGTTAGCGTTTTTGGAACCTACAATATCTTTCTGGATGGAAGACAATCTTACTAAAGATAACTGGAAAATAGGTATGATATGGCTTCCAGCGTTCTTCCCACATGTGTTAGGTGTTATAATTACGGTGAAAATGGCCAAGCAATATCCGCAACATCAATGGCTTATGGCAGCCGGAGGATTAGCATTAGAGGGGCTATGTTGCTTCTTAATTCCCTTCGCCAGCTCGTACAAAATGCTCATGATACCAATTTGTGGCATATGTTTCGGCATTGCCTTGATCGATACAGCGTTGCTCCCAACACTCGGATACTTAGTAGACGTGAGATATGTGTCAGTATATGGCAGCATCTACGCGATTGCTGATATATCTTATTCATTTGCATATGCTGTGGGACCCATAATAGCGGGAGAAGTGGTTGAAATGATCGGTTTTACTGCTCTCAATTTCTTTATCGCCTTCAGTAATCTTCTATACGCGCCTGTACTAATCAAACTCAGGCATATCTATGATTTCAAGCCATTCGAAAATGAGGCGAATATCCTAATGGCTGATCCGCCAGATAAAGAGTATCAGACGTATAGTATGCAAGATCAGCGGCCAGTGAACGGGGAGTATAAGAATCACTTGGAATACTCCAACGTGCAAGGGCAGGATACTTCTATACAGGAGTCGAATGTGGATAATTCTCGAGGCGACTACCAGCAAGGTTATCAGAATTATTCGCAAGGCTACGAACAGCAAGGGTTCCAGCAGGAGTCATACAACCAACCGCGGCAGCTGCCGGCTCAGCCGCAGCCCGTGGCCAGCAACCCGTTCCGCGCGGCGACAGCGGCGTCTCCCGCGCCTCCCCCCGCACCGGCACCGACCCCTAACCCCGTTCGGAACCCCTTCCGACAAGGCTTCTAGAGCTATTTAGTGTTGTTGTGTATATTTTTAAATTTACTTGTTGTATAATTATAAATGTCTTATAGTAAACTTCGATCACTGAGTCGCTTACCGTCTGCGACGTTATATTTTAGTATCAGACTAAATATTTTATCTAGCTGTGCTTAATGTCGTAGCTTTCGAGGCTGCTAATGAAATGGCACCAGAGTGAGTGTCGAAAATTGGCTACTAAATGTAGTTTCTTGTGCGAGTAGACTCTGATGTATCACTTAGATGCCATTTTGTAAACAGAATTTCTTGTTGATCTTGTTCATACTAATTACTTACTGTTAAATGTTTCGACAAGTTTTCTCACAGAGAAATGAAACTATTGTATTAACATTTATATATTCGGAAACGAGATTTCATAAAAATTTATAAAACTTAACACGTTTTATATTATCGAAATGTACTTGATAGGGATGTAATTATATGGTATTTAATATTAGGTATTTGTACCTAAACTACATAAAAAGCACTTATTTTATTTAGTACTGTTAAGATGTTTCACACTATAATTCATGTAAGGGCCTAACATCGATGTATTGTAGTTAAGGCACTTACTGAAACTACTACTTATTGCCATCCATGAACTATTTTGGTCGTGATTTTAAGAAACTATGAAACGATGTTTATTGGAATATTTCGTATGAAATACCAAATTATGGGAATTGACAAAAATCTATGAATTTCACGACCATAATAATAAATGGAATTTAGTATTTACAATATTGATATAACTCACTTTCTAATTTTCCGTCTCAAATTGCAAGTTGACTTTTCTACGTAAATATTTACTAGAATCATAACGATATAATTTTCATGATAGAGTGTTAATATTCTATGCTTTCAGCAATATTAGGATAAGGTTTAATATCAATTCGTAACTGTATATCAATTATTATCAATTAGATTAGTCCTCAACTTGTGATAGAAGTTGCAACCAAGGTAACAAAACATATCAGAATCTTTTGATTCACCCTAGATTAAGCTAAAGTATTGTTAGTGATATTTTTGTGTGTGTACAGTAGTGTAGATATATTTGGGATATAATTAAATATATTTTAAATCATTCGTAACATTGGAACGGCGTTTTGAGCGCTCTATAATTATTAATTATTTTAATACATTATTTTATAAAACAGATCATTTACATAACTTTAGTAAGACTCGAATCGAAGTTTAATGAATTGATTTTTTCGATTGTCTGCCGCGATAACTGGGATTTTTAACTATTAATTTTAACGAAATTATAATAATGGTAATGACTTGTACAAGATATGACGTGCCCAAGTGTCAATTGATTGATTGTATAGAGAGTATTGTTTAATGTAATATTATATTTATTAAATGTAACTATTAAAGATAAAATTATTTGCGAAATCTCACAAATATTTCAAAATAGCAGCATTTTTAACTCAATTGAAGTTGATTATTTTGGCATTGTATTGAGTGATTTTTGAATGGACGATATGTTTTGAAAGTGTTAATAAAACTTAGCCTGCAAAGTACAATAGGATTCGTAGAGATGAGTGCACAAATGTGGTGATGCGCACAACTTTCTATTATTTTTGAGTGCACAAAAATTAATGCATACAAGACAGAAACTAAAAGCGTCGGCTGTTACCGTACTCGGTACGCGATTAGAGTCTCTATCATATACTACGTAAGGGATTTAATCGCTTGCCCATCGGGATACCGCTACCCACGGCCGCGGCGGTAGCGCATACCGCTGTAGTTCAAACATTTCTTCAATGGCTGAATCGTCATAACTCATAAGATTTATGTATCAAATCGGAGTGTTTTGTTGTAACAAAGAATGTTATAAAAAGTATAGTGGAAGTAATATCGCATTAATTCTTGTGTGCATCTGTAATTAATGTAAACTAGGGTAAGGTTGGTGATCTGTTGATGTAAGTTAAGGTCAATTTTCGTGTCAAATTCTCCCGAAATTCAATTAATAAGTAGTTATTGTCAGCGCTGATATTATGCTTATTGTTAAATGTGAGTGAATTTTTGTTATATTGTTGTTTAAAAACGTTAAATTGAAAGAAAAAGTAAAGGAATGAAGTAAGTTTCAACTCAGTGAGCGGGTAAAACTCGAGGATGACCCGGTTTTGATGAGAGAAAATATTTGAATTATTTTATTAAATCAGTTATAATTACTTACCTACTTTTAAAAATGTTATTTTTAAAAGTAGGTAAGTAATTATAACTTTTTTTTAAATAATGTTTCCTATATCTTGTCGTTTTTTTGTTTTATCTGAGTTTGAATTCTGGCGCCTTTGTTTTTTGGCGCCTAGAGTTATTCTGTCGCTCTATTCATAAGCCGGTACTGTTTGAACGAATCAAAGTGCATTCAAATTTGAAAATTATCAAAGTACGTTTTTAAATGAAAATATGACTAAAATTCACGATTCATTTGAAATATAACGCTGAATATATCACTAAGTGTTAGTGGTTTTTGTCTATTTTAAATTAGCAATAATGTAACCAGCTATATCACATACATATCACTAGAGTAAGGTTATATACAATTTATTATTAAATTATATACAGTAGTTATATTTATATCTATAGGATTACACACATGGTGTTTAGATTAAGAGATTCACAATGAGCTAATAATATTTATTTTGATTTAAAATTATAAGAATTAGAAGTATTTTTGCCATTATTGACAGGAAAATTTACAATTGCAATGTAAACATATCAATTATACCTACACATTTATTCAGATTTACTATCGTCGTCCTTTAATATACAAATAAATGTTATCAGCTCATTGTATTTTCAAATTTTATTGTATTTTTTACAAAAGCTTCATAATTTTTTATATATATTTCGAACACGCACATTGTAGCCATTTTATTATCGTTTTTATGACTTTTTATGTTTACTTTGAGTCTGGTTAACTACTTTCTAACCGAAAACTGGCTGCAAACTTAAAAATGTTTTATAATATGTATTTTAATTCATAAAACGATTCTGTTTTTATACTACCTATGTAAAGATTAAAATAATATGGAGGGAAAAATATTACACACGATGTTACTACCTCTTATAAGGTCAGATTATTGACTTTATAAATTTGAAAGAAAGAAATGATGAAAATTGATGTATTTGCCAAGGTATATTAAAGGTATTTTTTCAATATTTATAGTTTTTTAGTTTGCAGTTAGTGTTACCTTTTTAGATCAAACCCGTCCGATAGTATCTATCTATCAATAAATTAATTATTTTCAACTTTCATCATTAAATCTTTCTCATAAATATCACTTATAAGTTATAACCTATTTTATTATTCATATAACTTATCGTGTTCATATTAAAATTCGTATTAAAAATTGTTTTTAGGAAAATTTTACCTAGCCACATGGCTAGATACATATTAATTAATTATCATAAAGGTCAAATAAAATCCAGGGCTCGTTCAATTTATGCGTTTCGTTCTGGACGGCTGCGGTGCGGCAACAGCGCAGCGTCGCAAGCGTTCGCGGTACCGGCGCTGCGCTGTTGCACCGAGCGTTTTCTATGAAAAAAGAGGATCCTCCGTGCACGTGCGCCGTACCGCGCACGTCTTAACGCACCGCTTCGGCACCGCAGCCGTCATCAAACGCATAAGAGCGAATTGTACTTAAATTAATATGAACGCGAGAAAAGTCATTCGATTAATTTTATTTCTATTATAATTTGTAAATATTCTCATCTATTATCACTTTTTAAAAGTAGAAATTGTAAGGTTTATATTAAATTAATTTACCTGTTTCTTACTAGTTCTAGTCTTTTGTTACATCGTTTTTACTTTTGTGTCATTATAAAATTCTTAGGCTAACTAGTGTTAAGTAAGAAATGTACATATAGAAGAAAGCCCACACAGAAGCGAGTGATATAAAAATCTTTTTCTCATACCATAATCTCTTCTGTCTCCTTTCCTCTCTTGCTATAACCTACGTCTATCTCTTTCTATAACCTAACTATAAAAAATATAGTTTAAACGTATTTTACTATTTATTTTGTAATAACTCTAGACGAGGGTACGAAACGTCTAAATTTTAATGAAATTTCCTACAAATTGGGAAATGTAATCTTGTTAGAAACGTTAGGGAACTCGGATGCTGTGGCATTATTTATCTGTGCCACAAATTTGATTCTACCCGCTTTATTAAGGATGTAGGTACAATGTACATAGTATGAGTTTGTAGGTTTTCCGTTTGTAGAGCTTTTGAAAAGATCGTAAGATCGACAATCATGTTTTTTTTAAGTTATTTATTAAAAATATGAAAGAAAAATAGCTATTCTCAATTTATTTAAACAAATGATTAATCAAATATATTAAAATATAGAGCTAAATTAAAAATCATATGACTAACTTACCGACACAAATTAAAAAGACCGAACCGAAATGAATAGTAAAGTACCTACATTTAAATTTAATAAGTTACTCCTTTAATATTTCAGAAAAAATACGGTTACTAATTATCGAAGTATCTTAAGAGATTGATTATCGTATAGCTAATTAAGATTTCCTCTACTTATATGTATTAAAGAAGATTTTCGCACGCGAATAAATCTTTAAATTAATTTATACATATAAGAAGTTAGTCTCTTTCGCGTAATCGCTATGTAGTTAATTCGTTTTGCTTCTAAAGCAGTAATAAAGTAAGGTGTAAATAATAAAAAAAGTACATTAAAGGTGCGTCTTTAAAACGCTTAAATTATTAAATTTCATGCGTTAAGTGAATATGATTCAAATGGTACACATTATTTTCATTCCATATATTTTGCACTAACAAGAGCTTTTTTTTTAATAAATTGATTGAATTATTTTACTAGATGCCTTTATATTTAGCATGGAACGAATCTGTAATTACTAGAAAGATAGACCGCACCTAGGGTGCTAGTGGTTCCCAACCATGCCCGTAAATTTTCCATGTTTTTGAAAAATAGGTCAGAACATAATAATTATGGAAGAGCCTATAAATATAATAAAGGGTAGCAAATTGGAGAATATAAAGCCTTGATCATGTGACCCTTAACCAGAGATAAAAATAACGTACTTTTGTCCTTTCCGGACTAATTTTGGAGCAAAATGTGCGCTGTAGTGTGAACATCTTTACCTAATTAGTAATTACGATAAACATGTTTTCGGATTAATTTGCTAAATAAGTCAATAGCTTTTTTACACACTGAATAATTGATAGTTACAGGTTCGTTCTATCTCATTATAATTTTATAAGAGCAACTCAATTATTACTTTAATTGCTACATAAACTAATAAACGTATTGTAATATAAACTTATAATAAAAAATATAATCAAGCTAAGTATATTAAATTAAATTATGACGTGTCTAGCATAAATCGTATCAACTATAGATATAATATTTCGAAGTAAGCTAAATTAATCAAATATGTTAATAATTACGCGTTATTCATATAATCATTAATCTTTCTAATAATATAGTTCACTTCGACAATCGATTAAACATCAACTTCATCGTATGCTAAATACCTTGTATACATTACTATGTACATATTTATATATCTTATCATTGAACTATATAAAAACGTTAACACGTAGAAAATGTAGCAAACACTATAATAGATTGCTTACCGTTATGAAATGCGTGAAATCAACAATGAATTGTATTTAATGTCTAAATTAAACATTCAATGATATAGGTATTAAAATAATGTTTAATTTCGTTAATTAGACATTTTGATGTAAAATAAGAAATATTTCAATGTAGCTGCTAGATATATGAATTATAATAAAATCTTCTAGTGACTGTAACTGTATTATAAGTAGAGGTTTATTTTTAAAACTTTAAGTATTAGAAATTTCGATGTTTATCGGCTAATGCTTGTAATTTCGCTCGCTAAATGTTCTGTACTCGATTAAGCGTGTATCTAGCCGTTTGGAACTAAATCAACAATGTTGAGAACCACTGGTATATTTATTCAATAGTCAAAAGTTATTTGAATAACAAAAATATAATTTTACAATTGATTGATCCGCTTTTCAAGATAATTTAGGTAATAAAAACATAATAGACCATTCAAATTTTATGTTGATAGTTAAAAGAAAAAAATTGTTTTAGATCAGACGATTTAAAGTCATCTCGATGGCAAAAACATATTCAGCGGTTCTCAACATATGGTAGGTTGTACTCTTTAGTGTTAGATGAAATAATAACCGAATATTATAAATCTATATTATAGTTGTATGTAATGTGGTCAAATTTAATTCAGTGATCGAATAAACTTGTTACACCAAGCCAATGTTTTTTCTTAATCAAAAAGTAACCAACCACCAAAAACAATGATACTAGTACCTATATTATTACTTCAACGTTCCTGTGAAGTGAAACCTACATTTTGAAAAATATTTACGTCAGTCAACGCTTTCAAAAACGATGGTGGCTTTGATGAAATGTTTTGTTCATTTGTTCTAATTGTGGGTAGAATGAGTAGGTAGGTACATGAGAAAATAATAAAGTACTTAGTACTTCAAAACAAAATAAATTTAAACAAAATAACTCCCTAAGCCAGCATTCCGGTAGATTTAACTGAATATCCTTCTCCAATCTACAACTTTTAATATATGCTGGACCCATACTGATAAAACTTTCGCCTGCAGCATAAATTTAAGTTCGACAAACTTTTGCACATCTCCAGTTGTTCGTTAAGCTCTTGTTCGATATTTTATCTTAAAACACGGAAAGTACATGTTTTATTCTTTCTGTTACCGACTTATATAAAAAGACCTTTAAGACTTAAGTAAAGAAACCTTTTATCAACCTTTCTAGTTTCATCTTATGATTTGATAAAAGATTTTGTTTTAATATAGGCTTAGATTTTCTTGTTAGTTTTTGGTTGTTCTTTTAGGGAAGTGTAATAAATATTTACTACTAAATAAACTTTTTGACATTAATTTATTACTAGCTTCCTTACTGTTCGCAACTTCGCACGCATGTTCTTCACGTTATCGTGCAAAAGTCTTTTCCATATTTTAGTCCTTTTGTTGGTAGGTCTATAAGTACTTACCTTTATTTGATTTGTCTTTTTGGCATGAAACTGATTATTTAGTGGGGTGTTAAGAAATATCAACGGACAACTTGAAAATTTTATATCTTAAATTAATTAACATAATAATATACTTATTCATTCAAAATCCATAATAACCAATTGTTTTAAAACATACTTAAGTAAAAATATCTTCAGTAGGTACTTACGTAGATATCTAATAAAGATATTTTTTTTTATATTTTCACAGGACATTAAACTAGAGTAGCGACTCTAGTCTATATAAGAGATATTTTCCGAACATACTAACCATTTGCAAAATGCGTCAAAGCTATGCAAATCGACCAATTAGGAAAGAGATCGATTCCGTACATTAATACAGGAGAATGAGCTTTATTTCGCAATGCATAAAGTCTAATTATCCGTGTACTTACACTTGATGAAACATAAATTGCATGTCATTGAAAAGCAAACTGTAATCCTCTGACTATAAGTACATTTTTGTTTGTAATGTAAATTAGTGTAATTGCAAATGAAATTGGATCTTAATAGGAGTGTATTAAAAATATATTTGAATGTAGGCGGTTTAAATTAAGTTAGCAATTAGTCGAATTAAAGGGAACGTTTGTGTATATTTTCGTTTCAGGCTATTCGATAGATAGTAAATAATTTAAGCAAAATATATAAAAAAAGTAATGTCAAACTAGAACTATAAAAATATAAGTCAGAGAGCTTAGTTAGTTGATAGGAAGATATTCTCTAAAAATATTGTTTGTTGTAACTTAACTAAATTCGCTTTAAGACATTAATTTCACTAGAGCGATTAAGTATGAAATTATGAACAAGAAAGAGATTAATTGTATTTTTTTTTTCTAACTGGCTTAAAACTGTAATTATTTTTACTTTTTACGCCAATATTGGTTACTTCTTAGTACAAAGATATTTGCCAATTATAATCTACTTACATTACTCGGTTTATGTGTCAAAGGGATTGAGAAGTCCTCTGTAAATAAAGTTTGTCCCTCCGAACCTCTCGATCCTCTTTATACTGAAGTGCCGTAGCTTTTGCTGTTTGTTTGTTTTATTGGTTTATAATTGTGTATGGGATCAAATGGTAAATTGATATAGTTTGACTTTGATAATATAATTCGATAGATACATTTTTATATATTTAATTAAAAATTTGTGTGGTTTTATGAAACCACGGTAAAAGTGAAACTTTCCGAACACTGCTTTATACCTACTCGGCAGCCGACCGTCACGCGACATGCGCTACACAGACCAAAAAGTTTGAGACGATGTAATAAAAGTTTCACTTTAATACCTTGCGTTAAATATGTGAAAGAACTTTATTTGTGCTTATTCTATAATTAAAAAGAAAGTAAAAAAAAGTATGGTCGATAGTACATGAGAAATGAGCACACAAAATGTTACTACAAGAACATAAACAATCACATTCAAAATAAAATAGTTACATCTTACTTTTAAAAAGTAATTTAAAGAAGCCTCATAAAAAAAGGAAATTATAATTTATGTAATCTTCCTAACATTTTTCTAGTTCAAGTGTGATCGTTAGCATACCTCTCAAAAAGTACTTAATTGCTTCATTCGACATGATTCCCTAAAAAATACAAAAACCCTTCGTCCCTTTAAAGCGAAGGGGTGAATCGAGGCATGAAAATTTAACAAGCACGCCCGCCGACTGCCCTCGCCCCAAAACGTGGCTTTAATACCAATTTATTTTAAGCTGTGTAAAGGCCGTGATAGACAACTGGGCAAGCGTTAAGAAATTGTTTGAATGGATGTGAGAAAATCCAGCTTTAACGCACCTTTTTTGAACAAAAGTTTATTTAATTTTATACTACAAAGCAAAGATCTCCATCTTTTAAATTAAAAGGAGATATAGGTAGAGGAATCATAAATCTTTTCAAGTGCCAGACGAGATTGAAATAAAAATAGTGCCAGAACTAAATTTCGTAGGCTCGTAGCATTTCGCTACGTCGTCATAGATTAGTACCTAAATAGTTACTACGTCGTTATGAACTCTTTATGAATCTCTTAATTATACAGTGTAGTATTACATACATCTAAGTACATCTAAGTATATGACACAGAAGATTTTATACGGTTTGTTCTCTTTTTATTTACCATTGCTTTTATCTACGCACTCTACTATATAGTAGAGTATAAGCATTGTAATATTGTGGCAGTAATATTACTATCTACTATTCTATAAATTGTGTTTTTAATCCTATTTTATACATTACAATATTCGGTATTGAGCAATGTTTATACTATCTATATTATTTTAAAACCTCTATAATACGATTTATCTTCCCATCTCCCGAGAGATTTGCTGCTCTTGCTTCGAGATGGGGAAAAGATTATTCCTGACCTAAATTTATTTGTCTATTTCTATCGTACCTTTTGCGTTATCATGGTGGACATTTTTGAACATACTTATACATCCATACTAATATTATAAATGCGAAAGTAACTCTGTCTGTCTGTCTGTCTGTTACTCAATCACGCCTTAACTACTGAACCAATTTGCATGAAATTTGGTATAGAGATATTTTGATACCCGAGAAAGGACATAGGATAGGTTTTATCCCGGAAATCCTACGGGAACAGGTTATTCTTTGAAAACGCGGGCGAAGCCGCGGGCGGAAAGCTAGTATACTATATTATTGTATTTTATGTCAATTCCAGGAAACTTAATCAAAAAGGGAAAATGCGTTATTGACTGAAACTACTCCACTTTTATTCGATTAACAATTCAATGATTTTAAAATACCATTGCGGTCTATCGTCTATCCAATACATACCACCGAGTTATAAAATTATAATTTGAAAATGAAAATGAAAAATTATTTATTTCAGCAAAAACACAGTAGGTAACAAAACCAATTTAACAATACATATAAGAATTTGCTGTTGCTTATTATACTTTATAATTATTCTTATATATTAAACAGGAATTATCTAAGTATATGACAGTGATCATTACTTTTTTAATTAAAAGACATTACCAGCTCCACGATGACACGATACACCTTCCTCTGGTATATTCTAGCAGACCATATATCTACCTGTCTAATAACTATTGACATAAGAACAGGACTACACCCACTAAACCAACCTCACTCATCAATCAAGCTCAGTTTCGTGGCGTTGCGTGTGAAAATGTCATTAATTTCACCGATACTGTCGTTGCTGTGAACAATCCCTAAGTACAGTTTGGTAGAAGTTGCTACTTGTTCACAAATTCGTGAGGACATTCTTGGAAGATATATTATTTATCGTAAAAGTTGAGCAATATGTTTGGCTCTAACATCTATATCTCGACATAATGTCTATTTTTATGGCTTATTATGCAATATTATGCACTGTTGCAGTGCACATTATTAGCATAATATTGCAAACAATGTTGTTAATTAAAATCAAAGTAATACGTATACACGATCACAATTCCTTAAATGATAGTGTCTCACAATGTTATGAGTCTTACATATCTAAATAAAATCTGGGTTCATTTGATTACGAAACGACAATAAAATTTGAATACTGTGTATATGTTGTTTCATATTGCTAACCTACAAGTGATTACCATACTTGCAACATGTAAACAAAATTCGTAGCATCAACATTGCAATATTGTAGCATATCATTATTCATTTTTCGCCTAAATTCATAACATAAAACCCCTACGATAGCACACCGTAGCACCTGTGAAAGATCAATAGTACACCTGCGTAGTCGGCTCGCTCCCCGCGACCGCTACGAGCGCTACGAGTGCTACGAAAGCTACATTTATCACTTTTGGTATAATTATCAGTGCTTATGGTAAATGTATATTTCAGAAACTAGTAAATCACACTAAAAATGTAATTGTCATAAAGTAAATTATTAGGGCAATATCTAAAATGACGTGAAGTGCAGTGCAGCTATGTAGGTTGGTATGGTTTACCGATTCTTGTTGAATGTTGTTGGTAGACAGTAGTGTATGCTGCTAGTAGAATTAATTGAAAATATCAATGCCAAGCTATTTCAAAAATTGATTAGGTATTGCATTTGGGGTAGTAAATATTATATGTTAGGTACTCCATATTCTACTAACAGTACGCTAAACTACCATACCTTGTAATTAAGTTTTTGATTTTAATAGTTTTTATAAAGACCGTCCAGTTTATCCTAAATAAACTATCCAATTAACCTGAACCCTGAGTAAATGTATATCGAGATATCGATATAATAACAATCATAACAAAACTAATTTCTAGCTTATATTTCCACTAGCTTTCCGCCCGCGGCTTCGCCCGCGTTTTCAGAGAAAAACCCGTTCCCGTAGGATTTCCGGAATAAAACCTATCCTATGTCCTTTCTCGGGTATCAAAATATAATATCTATACCAAATTTCATGCAAATTGGTTCAGTAGTTCAGGCGTAATTGAGTAACAGACAGACAGACAGAGTTACATTCGCATTTATAATATTAGTATGGATTTTAAATTATTATTCGATATTCACTAGCGTCCAGTTTATTACAGGAAATTGGCCAGCGGGCGAAAATGTGCAGCTGAGCTGGAAAATTTCCAGTAAAACGGTATTACGATACGGTTTATAGTACCTATAGGTGAAAATGTATGCTGCAACTTTTATTATTGTTATTTTGCATGCGTTTGATCGACGCTAACAAATATTTGTATGAAAAATTTAAATAACAGTAAAATTCGGTCAGTAAGAATACTTAGTTTAGAAAGCTCCATATCTATTTCAGACGTAAATCACGTTACCTTACATCTTATTTATTTACTTACATTAAAGTCATACTGACCCAAACTTACAGTTCCAATATTGAAGGTGTAAGTTACCAGGCAAACATCACCGTCGAGGGGAGACTATCCCCGTGGGAACTAACACGTGTGGGGGGAGGGGGAGGGGGAGTACCTTTACATACGATATTATAATGGAAACTTCCACTGTATACCTTTTTCAATTAAGGTTTTAAAGGGGACTTTGTGCTCAATTCAGAAATTGAACATTGTTATAGTAAAATTAGATGTAGATGGAAATTTATTTTCATATACTCGTAGGTATAAGCGAATGAATGAACTTAATTTTCCTGTTTTTCGTTAATTCAATTAAAATGTACCTATAAGAATATTTAGTAAGACCGCCTCCTTGGTACAGTGGTTGACGCGTGAGCGTAGAACCGAGGGATCCTGGGTTCGATTCCCGGTGGTGACGAAGAAAAAAAAATGTCTCGGTCTGGCAGGACACAGAAGGCTGATCACCTACTTGTCCCTAAAGAAAATCGATCAGTGAAACAGTATGGATAATGCATCGGCCCCTTACCCCACAAGGGGACATGGGACTTCACTTACTTTACTTACTTATAAGAATATTTATAGTTTGGTAGTAGTTTCACGTACGACTCTATTTATGACACTCTTTTTATTGTTATTTTAACATTAAGCTATTATATACTTTTCCATTACACGTCATAATCTAAAAAGGTTCTATTCAATACATCCACGTGTAAGTTCTAGTTATTCGAAACCAAAAATGTAAAAATGTTACCCTTTTCCTGTGGAACGAAGTTAGTACGTAAATAGATTTAGCCCACGTTCATAATCACGGTATAGCATCCTATTCAATTATCCCGACCTCGGAAGGTTAAAAATCGCAAAATATTAATGTAGTTATCGGATATTTTAAAGAGATTATCTATAACCAGGGTCCGTTTAATTTTGTCTAAGAATAATGCTTATAATATTCTGGTTAAGTGCTGTTGATTTAATATAATAAAATAATGAACGCTAAAATAATGTCATTGCTTATAATATTAGGCAGTTTTTATTCGTATAAATTGATGCTTTTATAAGTGAAAGGATTTTTTTATCATACAAAATATTTAAAAAAAAATATGTTCACAATACGTATCAAAACTATACGCTCTCCAGTTTCTAAATGAAACTTATTCTTTTATTTATGTTATCTTATTTTGATTCTTAAACCCAAATCTTCCTTTTATCTTTTATAATAAATTATTTTAACCCTTTCCTTTAAATTCAAAATGTACTTTCAAATACAAGTTTCCTAACATCATTTCGTATTCCCGTATATAAAGTTCTAGAAGGGAAACAAATTGAATTTATTCAGCTCCTTCTCAGTTAGAACGAAGTTATCTGAGTCTAGTCTTGGCTGCTATTTCTCAAGGGACTACAGAGAGCCTTGAACGTGTAACATTGACATCCTCTCAATGAAATTGGATCAAATCTTAAGCTTTAATGGAAAACAAGCTTATTAAAGTATCAAAGTATTTTCTCTGCTTTTTAGTTCAATTTTATCTTTGATACGATAATACGATGTCGATGGGTACTCTTTAGTAATGTTTTATTTAAATATTTTTATTATTTATAATATATAGAATAGGTAGGCAGGTTTTTTGCCTTTCTTCTAAAATGTTGGATAGATATATGATTTTTATTTACCACTAAGATTACATCTTTGTTTGTTTGTACGGTTAATTTAAGAAGAGGAAAATTACTAATTCTAGAGCATTTCTAGACTTGTTGATTCTAGTTGGAAAATAGAAAATGGGCTTCTTTTTACACAGATATCACATACAAAAACGTTAGTGGCTAGATAACTTTATATTAACTGCATAAAACCTATCTCTTAAATTCAATAGCAAATGTAATAAAGGTACAAATGGCGCGTTAGATCACATCCCGGGCAATTCCCCGGCACGTATTGGGGCCATTCATCTGCCCCCTTCTAATCAGCTCTAATTAATTTACCTTGGACGTGTTCCGTTGGTGTCCGTGAATGAAAGTTTTTGAGATTAATCTTCTTATTGGTTAGTTTTTTGATAATTCGATATAAGATATTTATTTTAAGTAAGTATATGGAATTGAATGAGGAGTTGTTTTATATCTGTACGTAAAATTACTACGTATATATACTTTTTCTGCGGATTTCCTAGTATGCATAGATATGTTTTAGTATCCTATGTTACTTATTTGTACATCATAATATTCTAAAATATGTCATTATCGATTGCGTTTAAGGTACACACAAAAATAATATACTTTGTCATGATTGTATAGTATAAACATTTGAACATTGCTCATTTTACCTATGCACAATATCTACGTTGCGAGAAGAAATCATTTTTGAGTACAAATTATTATTAATAAATTCTAGATTCAGTTGCTCCTTCTGTATTTAATTTTTGGTTCGATATTTTTTTTTTTTTTATTATTTTGTACCAAATTAAACAAAGAAATCTCAAGTGCAGTTTTCGCAAATTATGCGCCATTACTTGAACATTTCATTTTATTCCAGATAGATATAAATGTAATCAACCAATCAGGCAAATCTATCCCGGCAAATAGTCCAGATGCAATCCTCGGCAGGATATTGCCTCTTTGCCTCAACCCCTTTACTGTGTTTGTTTGGGATAATTGACATCGGGTGCTTTTAAACATATTGGTTTCTTGTATAGTAACACCTTTGGATAATTTTGATATGAGTCAAGGTGTTTCGAAAATTGTTATTGTAGATTTTGTTAGACCTTAGAGCGGGCTTATTGATAAATGAGAGGAGGCTTTACTTGTAATTTAAAAAAACATTGAAACTAACACAGTTTTATCTAAGAAAGATACATTTTACTTTTATTATAGTACAGTCCTTATTTAGAAATGGTTTATTTTTGGGTTTTCGTTATTTTCTGTAAAATGTTAGTCTGAATTATAAAGCAAAAGTTATTTTTTAATTTATAAGAATTGCTATTGTTTCAGGATGGGGAGAATCACTGCTCTCCTTTCCGAAGAAATGGCTCAGTACGCAGATGTCTGGGGCGGAGGACGACGAGTTCCAAGTATGTCTATAATAACGTTTATTAATTAAAATTATATACTGTAATAGGTTAAGTATAGGTAGTACCTATTTTTAATTTATCTTTTTATTTATTTTAAGACGTTTCTATACTTAAATCAATCTTCTTCACCCGCTAGTGCGTCCAAGTAGCCAAGCTTCCAGTACCAGAGCTGCAGGCCACCATCGACACATACCTGGACTTCGCGTCTGTGATCGTGAGTCCCCAACAGCTGGAGACCACGAGGGACCTGGCCAAGAAGTTTATGGAGGACGTGGGTCCGAAGCTGCAGAATATACTGCTGCAGCGGCAGAAGGACAAGATTAATTGGGTAAGTAGATGAGAGAATTATACTAGTAATAGTAGATAGAATAAACAGTTTTATCTGTGTGTTGATTTGTATTATGGTAGGAGTTTTGAGTTTTTTAAAAATTGACAAAATACATCATCCTAAGTAATACTTGTTAGAGGTGAAATTTTGTTGTTAATATACACTTTTGGTAAGTGAGTAGATGCATTTTAATAAGTTAATTATCTGACTCAACTACAAATAGATCAAATCATATCAAAAAAAGACGTGTGGCACTCGGGGACTGCCGTGGTAAAGCCATTGCATAGCATGCGTTCAAGCCACACCTCCGAGCCCGTCGGAGTGGGGAGCGTGAGGTTTTTTCGTTACGGAATTTCTCGATTCGGTCCCCGCGCTCAAGGCCCGCGATAGAAGCTATGCAATACCTTAAAAATAATGACTTATAAAGTTATAACACTCAGTGGAAAAGCACTGAAAATATAATAGCAACTCCAATAATTTATGATATCTTTTCGATACCATCGTTAAATTATAAATCGTCTAATATTACATCACGCCAAACGATAAAAACGCTTTCAACGTAAATTTGCATTCAGAGCACTCCTCCGTTCCTTATCAAGCGTATAACGAAGTTTCCCTCCAATAACTCAAAACAATTACATTACACGCTGTGTTTTCAAATAACAAAAATGCCAAACAAACGGAACTTTGCTTAAAATGTACGCAACAAGAATAATTGCTATATGCTTGATATATCTCGTTTCGTATATTTACGCTAGCAGAGAAAATAGTGACAGTGATCGGGTTCATTTATTGAAAATTTTACAAACTATAGACGCAGCAAAAAATGATGAACATTTGTATAATGTGACAATAAATTTATTAAAAACCCTGTGTTTGTGCATGCAAACATTAGCAAAGAAAACGTACACCGAAGACAGCTCGAATTTATTGAATTTGGAAACAACTGAACGTAACAACGATTTCTATGAAAAAATATTCAATAGTACGTGTGTTCAACTGCAGAATCAACTGTATAAAGGAATCAACATAACAGATGTTCAAGAGTCAATTAATAAAACAGTTAATGAAATGGAGGTTGAAAACGCTTCAGGAAAGTATTTTGATGGTGATATAGAAAAAATATTATACGAAACATTAATAGAAAGCAAACATTTACACGAGTACTCTATTCATAAATACAGCTTGTTAAGAAGGAAGATATTCTTAGAGGACAAACCACAACACAATGTCATTGTAATATTTACACTTAAAGCCGAAAATAAACCGCAAAATATGGTGATAGATGATAAAGAACTCAAAAATATTATTCACAACAATAATTCTATATCAATTGATGTAATTGATACAAAATATGAGAAACCATTCCAAGAACGTGATGGTAAAGAAATATCTAAATCGATAAATGAATGCAATCTTTATTCTATTTATAATTTCTTAGCATCCCATAACATAAGAAACAAAACACACGTTTTTAAATTGATACGAAAATTGAATACGATTAAAATTTATATGGATGTTAATACCGATCAGATCCATAATGATGTAACGACTATTTGCTGTAAAAATGATTTACTATTGCCATCATGTGAAAACCGAGTACTAAAAGCTGTTGATAAAATAAAATTTAAAGATAAAGTTGAAACCTATAAGGATACAGTATTGAAAATAAAGTCCTTAATACAAATGTTTAAGAAGAAAAGTAAAAATACGGAATACTTAGATAATGATATGAAGAATTGTGGTGAAATCGATGTTGACCTGTTAATAAATACTACGGAAAATAAAAATGTTTTAAATACAACGGCGGACATCGAAACATACATACCCGTAACAACACCCATTACTGTCGTCGATTTTAGTACTGAAAAATATGTAAAAAATATTACTACGAACGATACAGATAGTGGTGTTAAATTAAATAATAGTGAAGATGATCAATCGAGTATATTGAAGAATTCATCACATATACAGTTTGATTTAACCGAGAGCAAGTCATTTAATACAACAACTACTAACATAGACATTACAAATGAGATTAATCCATATTATAAAAAGACACATTTACAAAGTGAATCTAATCGTCATCATATAACAGCACCACCAAATTACAAAACAACATCAATCATTCAGACTACGACCAACAGTCATGATACTTCCGCTAAAGATGAAAATACTTTTAGCAAAATATATGCAGAAACCCATGGAATTAATAAAAATAACAGAATAACGTCTAAATTTATCACTGTATCAGGTACTGAAACAGTTACACAAATATTAAAACTGCCTCATGAAAGATCGTCGCGAGATTATGACAAAATTGGTAAAAATGATCCTATAAGTATACTAGATTCGACAACAAAAAATATTCCGATTACATTAAATCATAATTCGTTGCAAAATAAAACGAAATTACCTGAGTTCTATTCAGACAAGAGAGTTATACATGGAGAAAACAAAATTACAGAAAAATCCAATGTTACTATAACAAATACGACTGAAAATAATGCATACTATCAAACCAAGACTGATAACGATTTGTCTGTTACATACGTTGGTGATATTTCACTGCATAATAATACCAAAAGTAATGATACTATGAATATAAATGAACATTCAGTGCTATTTCTAAAAAATGTTACCAAAGCGTCCTTTACTTATAATAAGAATACACCGTTCATGGAAAATAATGTTATCGTGCCTTCTTCGACGGATATTATAGATTCACTATCATCCTTTTACGGCGAAGAAATAACAAATCCTATTCATGTAAAGAAGATCAAAGAAATAAATCCAACTGAGTCATATTTACAAAATGAATCTGAACATCCAAAAAACCAAAGTTCCATGAAAAGTCATAATATGTCGAACGTGTTAGAAAATACAATATATTATGAAACCACAGCGGGAAATAGTTTATCTGAATTGTTACTATATACCCCTAAGTATAATATTATTACACCCAATAAAATGTATAATATCACACATCCAACGACCAAATCCCAAAACTCAAATCTATTATCAAGTGCTATTTATCCAATTACTAAAATAAAAAATTTGGACAAAAGAAAAGGGATTATTATAAAATCAAATGAAACTTCTAGTGTGTCGTTAAACAACGTGACCATTAACGTAACAACTGATAAGCAAGATGTGACCAAGTTTTTCAAAGCTGAGAAAGATTTTGACACTACTTTTAAACAAAATTTCAAACAAGCGGTAGACCCATTTGACAATAAAAGAATAATGAATCCTACTCATGTTATTCCGAATTTAATAAATGATGAAATCAGCTCATTTCTGGATACTACACCAATCAATATTGAAAAGGATGATGTATTAAGTACCAATCAGGACTTAAAGTTTTATGGTAGCAACATCACAGAACGTATTCTATTAACTAAAAACGATATAACTGATGTTCCAGTTGAAAAAATTAGGACTAATACGAGCAATACAAAAAATAATCAAACGAAATTGAAAGATATTGTGGATGAATATCTGCAAATATGGACACCCGTACACAATCGAATAACAACAGAAGAAAGTTTGTCTGGCCCACCATTACAATTTAATGAAATTACAGAATCAACGCATATGACTGAAAATACAGAAAATTTAAACTCAAATAGTAAGACTATTAATAATACATCGAACATAATAGAAAATTATATAAATAATCCATCCCCTAAAAATACCAATCCACCTACCTTACCATTACAATTTACTTCAGAGTATCCTATTTCAACCAAATCCTCAAATTATCATTCACCTGAATCACAAGGATTGAAGTATTCAAGCGCTATTTCATCTGTTAACTTTATAACTAAAATTAGTAAATTGAACGAAACAATACCATTAGATTTACACATTGATAACACAGACAAAAACAATGAGGACGTTGATGATACTTTAAATTTTGAGGCAACATATACGACGTCATTTAACTCTAATAAGGTAACGCAAACAGCACATATTGCCATAAATGGAGAAAATCAAAATAAGTTTTATTTAAATGATATAGCAAGGAATATAACCACAGATGCATTTCAATTAAATTTATCTAACTCATCTCAACATCCAGACTCCATTTTGAAAGGGAACGCATTAGTTGGTGCAACGATAAAAATAAATGAAAATAATGAAGAAACGATAACAACTGAAACTTTACCGCTTAATTTGAATAATATTACAGAAAAAAGTGATGAGCAAACAAAAGCTATCCGAATTGATAAACATTTAACATCAATGTTAATCTCGAAAATATCACAGTACAACGATTCAACGAAACCTACAATAATTGTTAATAGAGATTTTGAAAATAATGAAACGGTTCATAATTTCACAACGAAAAGAAATAAAATATTAAATGAAAATAATTCACAACAAACAATTATAACAACAAATAGAGTTGAAACATCGTCATATAACTCTCCTGAATCATTTGATTGGAAAATATCTCCCAACATTATCAGTCCAATTATGAAAATTAATGAATTCAATAAAATAATGAAAGATACTAAAACAAGTGTAATTAAAAATATAAATGTTAAGAAATTGAAAAATGAGGACTGTAATACTAAAATACAAGATACATTTAATGAAAATACAACCAATTCTATGCCTGGTATTATGGATGAAGAAAGTTATCAAACTGAATCGCATTACAAGAAGAATAAATTAGATGTTAATAATTCAGATTCATTAAAAAGCGGTGTTAACAAATCAGAGATATTAAAAAATATTTTCTGCAAAACTAGTACCGAAAAGAATAATTTACAAAATATAACTGCTGAGCGTATTGCTTTCCCAATTGATGAAAAATTAGATAAAACATCAATTAACACAAGCAATATTCAATACACAGAGCGCTTTTCTAGTCCAATTACGATGACAACCGATTCGAGTATAAGAATCGAAGATACGATGAGAGAAAATTTAGCTGTGTATCAAAATGTTACGAAAAAAGTATCTTATAATAAATACGATCAAGAAATAAATTTTGTGAAAAATAATACCCATGTAAACATTGCCTCGAAATATCCAAAATTAATGTATCCTGCAATAGAAAACAAATATGAACATAAAAGAATTAATAAAACAAGTTATCGAGGTGTTAATGATGCTTATACATTTTTAAACAAAAATGATACAATGGATTTAGAACGATTGGGAGAGAAGGAAACTAAAAACTCCACAAATATCATCGCTAAATTCGAAGTAAAAACAGAATTAAATACAAACTCTACCAACAAAAACTTATTGAATAAAAATTCTAACAGCCACCAAATGAATGAAAATTTAAAACACAATGCTAATAACATGAAAAAGTCATATTTTAAAAACATACCGAAGTATTCAAATAATACAACATCTACAGAAGAAACTCAAATATTGCTTCCACTTAATCTAATTAATAATTCTACTATTGGATCATTGGTAAGAATTAACAATATGTCCAATTCAATTATATCATCGAAAACAACATTATCTATGAAACAAACAACTATAATCTTGAATGAACCAAGCTTGATGAATCGTCAAATAAGTCAATCCTCAACAACTGCCAGCGTTGATAGACGAATATTAAGTCACCAAGTACCAAGAAATAAATATGTTTCTGAAATTAACGTCAGCCAAGATAAAAATAAGACTGAGTTTGAGACTGATACTCCATTTACTGGGGAATTATTGTCTAAATATAATGCCACATTGGATCAAACAAAGTCCAACAAAGGAAATAGTTTCATATTAAGCACCCTGAAGCATTCAGACAAAAACAGTAACTATCCTAAATTATACAGAGAAAACACTGCTGCCTTTAAATATCAATCAACGGAGCCAATTTTGAAAACATTGAATAAATTAAAAGATGGTCGAAGAGTTACTAATATACTTGAATCTAAGAATAGAATTGAAACTAAGGTGACGAAAGCAAGTACCACCACCAAGCAAGCAAAAACTTTTCATAATTACTCAATAACGGAGACTATTGTATTAAATCCAAATGCAACATCTCTACCACTTATTCAGAATGCTAAGAACTATACGACGAATAATAATTTAGATTTCATTTTAAACAAAAAGGTCAATAGAACATCAGGCATGCATGAAGTCCAAATCATTGATTTTATTAATAGTCAAGATAAAATATTGATTTCAAAAACGACAAAAGCATTCAATGCCAGTAGCACTTCTTCTGCTAGGAAAAGTCTTGATGACTTGACTGCAAATATTTCAACATTAGTAGAGACCACTCATGCTTTGAATGGTACTCCAAATAGAGATAAAGTATTTTCAAAAACAAATCAAACGAATGCCACCATTGTACGCACGCCTACCATTCCAGAAAACAGCACAAGAGAAAACATTCTCAAAATGGGAACATTTGTCACAAAACTTAACAATAAAAGTGAATTTAAAATCTTTACTGAGTCTATTTCGTCACTCAAATCACTTCCAAAGCATAAACATAATAATAAATCAAAACAAAGAAGTAAATTACCTATGACTACGTCACTCATGAATAAAATAATGATGAACGTGTCGACTGTAGATTTAGCCACTACTAAATCAATAACTAAGAATGACATTAAAAGAACCATCATCAAAGATTTCGATTTAAATAAGCCTGTAGAACATCCAACAACTTTTAAAGTAGAAATGCAACCAACAAATTTTACATCTGGTAAGAAAACTAAACTAGGCTTACAGATTTTTGAAAGATGCAAATCATTGTCACCTTACGAATTATCTCCTATAACCGACTATCTGCCTAAAACTACCCGCGAGAATAATTTTTCAGAAAAGACAACCCAACAAATATCACTAACCAGGCGAAAAAAATATCCACTTGAGACATATTCGCAAAATCGTCAGATCATTACATCACAATCGCCAACAATTAATACAAATCTCCCCAGGTCAAAAGTTCCAACAAAATCATTACATCCTGCTTCAACAACAGAATTTGCAATTACAAAGGCGATACAATTTACAAAGTCCAATATAATAATGGAAAAATCTAAATCGACCGCTGATAAAAACATAATAACAGTCCTAGAATCTTATGTATCTACTTCTACCTTAAAGCCGAATGTATTTTTTGACAAGGAAATGGCAATTGTTGCACGCGTAACACCTTCCACGCAATCATATACTTCAAAGGTACAATTCGAAACACGTAAAGTCACGCCAAACTATCAGGCAATGAAAAAACATGACTTGACCAAAAGCACGACCGAATATAATGGCATAATTGAACAGCATGAATTAAACAAGTCTCACTCCTTTAACCCTACAATGGATAAACCTAAAAATAAAAACAATAGCGATCAAGTAAAATTACCAACTAAAAGTATGACTATTGGCTTGAAAGAATTTACGAATCCAAGTAATGGAACTCTTCCTACGCGTAAATTCGATATCAAAACAAGCAAATTTATTAAATCTTTTCTTTTAAATAATATTCATGATACTACAACCCCCGTCCAAAACACAACCGGACTATTTGCAGATTTCAAGTTACATGAAAGGTTAGCAAATATTTTTCAAAGAACTAAAGCAACACCTACAAATACGACGAAAATATATAACGCCATTTTGTTAAACAAGTATCATATTAGTATTCCGATAATTATTGCCAGCTATCGAGATATGAAATTATGCAATTGGACAAACACTTTAAGAAATTTCGGCGTTATGGAAACAGGATCGAAAAGTTCAGATGCTACTCCAAATCTCCGGTCAGAATTAAATACAGACAGTATCGTGTCTAGTACCGAAAATGTGTTGAAAGACAAACATTATACCACAACTGAAGTAACCATACTACCGCATCATGCAAACGCTATATACACTAGTATGCAGAAGGGTATAGATAAAAATTGCAAAAACTTGACCACAGGGCAAGACATCACGAAAGCATATGACGAAAGTCGAAAGCTAAATAAATTAGCCACAAAAGAAATAACAAATTCAAATCTTGAAGCTGGACATTTACAAAAAACAACACAAAAATATAATTTATCAGAGCATACTAACATCATAAGGAACTTTTCATCGATGAAAAGTCACTCATATACATTAAAAATGAAATCTACTAGTTCATTAAATCATAAATCTAGCACTCTTACTGTGTCGACACAAAAGACACGAAGAACAGATCACATTACAACCAAAGCTCTAAAGAATCATTTTACCACTAGAAAACAAATAAAATATTCAGCAAAAAGAGTAAAGAAAATAAGGTACAATACATATGAACCAAGGAGTGATGAAGATTTCTACATAACTATGAAGTACACAAAATATAATCAATTACAATCGACTGGTAGAAGAAAGATCACACGAAAAAATAAGGCTTACCAATCAAAACATCCTAAAGCAAATACTACACCAAAACAAGTTTCATCAACCAAAGAATTCGTTTATCACAATGATAATAATAAAGATACCAAAAGGATAGTTAAAAATTTCAGGAAAAGCAATCCCTACGTAAAAAATCTTCTTGACCCTTTAGCGAAAACAAACTTATATCCGGTAAAAAGAGTAGTATCAAAGAATCAGAAGAAATTCATGAAAAGGATTAACATTCCTAAGAAAAAGGAACTCTGGGCAATTAACACTCAAGATTTTTTTTCACAAAGCCGTTATGATGATCAAGCAAAAGTGGATCGTAAAGCATTAAACATGTTCATACCTATAACGCCTAAACCAAAGGAATACGTTTTACGACCGACGTTTAAGAAAATTGATGACGCAACTAAACTGCCACATGAACATTTCAGACCGAAACCAATAATTATAGAAAACGATAATGACTACTACAAAAATAACTTTCCCTTGCATCATAGTAATAGTTTGTCATTGAGAGATAAAGTCAACTTTGTAAGAGATGCTGTGGCTACACAGAACACACCTAAAATAGATGACGTTATTGAAAGGCCCATATATTTACCGCCAAAAACTAAACCGAAGTTTTTAAGAGACCGGATTGATTCCATAAGAAACTATCTTTACAATTCAGATTACGTCAAAACTACAGAAATGTCAGAGAATATTGATAATCCAGAATTTATGGATCCTCTATACTACTTTAGAAGAAGTGGCTGGATGGACGGAATCTCGACGAGTACCAAAGCAAGAAGCACGCGTAGAAAAAGAAGAACAATATTCTTTTTAAGTCCTACAGTTCCTTATAATCGATATTTCTAGATTGTAGATAATTAATTTTAATTATGACAGTAATTATAAAGTACAATAAAATGTTAATCAGATTTTATTAGTTTTATTATCCAAACTACTAGTACATAGTTATACCATTTTGTTTTTTATATTTAACCAAGAATATATTACTTACTTATACATATATTATTTTACAGAATAATGTAGACTGTCCGAAGTAAACATTTAATTAATTATCCTAAATAAAAAACACTATCTAACGAACTGCAACCCGTTTTTATTTGTAATAGCCTAATGCTTTTTCAAGGGGTTTTTACCAAATAGACATGTCACTATAGAACTGCTATTTCCCCAGGTAACAGACTGGTGGCTGGAAGACATGTACCTGAAGATACGTCTGCCCTTGCCCATAAACTCGAGTCCCGGCATGGTGTTCCCGCGGCGGCAGTTCGCCAAGATTGATGAGGTCGCTGACCTCGCCGCTCTGTACATTGATGATTTGTTGGATTATAAGGAAATGCTTGACAGGTGATTGAACTTCAATAATTTGTGTTACCTAAATTAAAGTCAAGAAACTTTGCAATAGTGTTTCAAATGTAGAATAATTGACTAATTTTTTATTTTTTTGACTTAGAAATAATTTTTAGATGATTATTAAACAGTACCAGAGACACACAAAAATTAAACACAGATTTCAACAGTATTTTAAACTGTCTGCCATGAAATATTGAATATTTCATCAAAAATAGTATTAAGATCAATTTTTTACCATTTTGATTACATACTTGCTTATAACTAATCACAGGGACGAGCTGCCCCAAGAGAGAGCGACCAGCCGCGAGAAGGGGCAGCCGCTCTGCATGGAGCAGTTCTACCGCCTGCTCGGCGTTAGCCGGGAGCCCGGGCTCGGCAAGGATCGGCTATCACTGCCCGTGCCACCAGCAGACCCGGATAACTGCGAGGAGCTGGTCATTGTCGCTTGCAAGAACTATGTAAGGAACTTCTTTAAATTCTATATGTAATTTAAAATGTTTTGTAGACGATGTTCTTATGTAGAGTAAGATAACTCAGTACCAGATTTTATCGAATGCTTTGTGACATAGTAACAAACCTTCGGGTTTATTTTTATGGCTTTTGATCTCTAAATTCAGTTTAAGTAAAATATTTAGGTAAATATTTACTTTTTTCTACTAAATATTTTAGCATAACAAATTATTTGAACTAACTTGCAAAAGTTTGTTAAACACTAAATCGGTTTGAAGATTGTTTGAAATTTGCAATATTCAAATTTCAAACGATACCCATCTAATATGTGCCGCACACGACACCAAGTGCGCATAGCTAGTACGTAGTAGGTAATACAATATTTACTTAATGAAATGTTCAAACTCACGTTAATATCCCTTTAACCACATAATGCTCGTTAAGATTCCCGCTGACTAAATTCGGGAAACTTACCCGATAGTTACTACAAAGTTAGAAAGCCATGCGATCCAACAGACCTTCGTAATTTAATATTGGCTGTAGCCGGGTTTGTCTTGTAGGATTTAATCTTTATTGCTATGTAGTTTATTATGTGTGTATAGTAAAGTTCTTGGGATGATTTTAAAATAAGCAGTATATTGTTTTTATTTGTGTAGGTACTTGTCCTTTTAATTTTTTAGTATAAAGACGTCTTACGAAATATGTACATAGGTATTTTAACGATTTAAATGGCAATATCCAGGCGAAATATAGTTAATTGAAACTAAAGCTACATCAAATTTTCTTTACTTCTTACAACTACTCCTAATCCTACCACATCTAGTACTTCAACTCTTATTCACCCCTCAGTTCTACGCAATCCCGGTAAAAGCATCCGACCGGGGTCGTCTAACAGCCGGCGAGATCCAGGGCCAGCTTCTCCACGCAATGGTGGACGCGGCTGATGCACCGCCCGCGCCGCGCGTGGGTTTGCTCACTGCCATGAACAGGGATGATTGGGCGAAGGCTAGAGAACTGCTGGCAAGGGGTATGTATGGTGTATACTTACTGTATGGATTTACCTATAAAAAGCAATAGAAACATGTGATATAAAGTGCATTACAAACCGTAGTTTTGAACGTAGTGAAAGGAAATTAAGTGTTGGTCCGCAATAAAAAGTAAATTGTTACTTGTCTATGTTACTTTCTAGCCTCTTAATTATCTCCAGACATAACGTCATAATATCATAAAATCGCTCCGTGTTGAAATGAAAGAAAGACAAACAAATATACACAAATTCGCATTAATAAGTAAGGCACTAAGAATTACAAAATAGAGAGAGAACCTTACGTATACTTTAAATACTGTACTCGCATAAGAGTATACATATTTTTTATTTAATCTATGAATTAGATCTCTAAATCTTGAAAGAATTTTATCGTATAAGTGAAAATAGAAATGGTTCATTCCAACTCCTCTCTGATACTTGGTAACGTGTACACACGCGTGAAGTCACGTGTGTGCGAACATAGTTCACAACATTCCGAAAAATATAAACCTATTACATAATTATACTAGTCTACAAAGTTCACAGTCTCTCAGAGGAAATAAACTCACTATACTTGTGATCAATAACAGTACCTACAGACATACAGACCATATTTGTGTCCCGCGAGAGATCGAAGGACGAAGATGTATTGCTGTCGTTATTGTAACTGATGGAATTTCGTATTTATTCTTCATCTTAGTTTGGGCAATTTCACATGTCTATTTATTTAAGTTTTTTTATGAATTATCTATTTAAACTCTTTACATAACTATCTTAGTCAACGGTATTGCAAGAAAATGAATCCTATTTTTTTATGTTTGTACTGTTTGCTCTACATTTGTATCGTATTAAGTCGATACTTCCTTAAAAAACGATCGCGAAAGCCGAAACGAATCCGTGTCTTCAATTTACGCCAACTACTGTACCAAAACAGCGGTCCTTTTTCCTGAGACGAAATTGAAAATTCTCTCAAACTAAAAAACTTGGACTAAGTACCTATTTCCGTTGATTCATTGAATGGAATTCCTTTCCGTATTGTAACGAAACGAGTCAATCGTTTAAAATTTAAGTAGAAAGCATTCATAATGCGAAAATATATCTATTTTTTGCAATATACTCTTACAATAGGCCATCAAAGTTAATGGTGGTAATTTACGTTCTTATGAGAAACTTTAGTAAAATCGACTGCTAAGCGAAGTAAGGTGATTAGGCGAAGAATGACTTGGTAGTTAGATTGAACTATTTAGGTACAATGAGATGACTATTTCTAGCTTTTAGATTATCTATCGTGACTTGCTTGGTTTTTTGTTTCAAAAAACGTGCTCTATTTTTCTTGAAACATTACATTTAATGATATTTTTGTGGTTATGCCGTGAAAGCTTTTTTTCAGCGCTCACGTTGACGTTATGAAGACAGACTTTCTAAAGAATAACAGTAGATATAAAACAAATATTATTAAATTCAAACAACATATTATGTTAGCATCTGACCAATGTCATGAAAAATAAAAAAAAGAGCGTGTGTGCCGAGAACACGTGTCAGAAGTGAAATTTCTGTATCTCCATGACTTGACGGTATTACCATGACGCGATCTTGAAATTTGTGTGCAATTAACTAACCCATTATATCCATCTAGACGAGACAAACCGCTTGAACTTGGACCTGCTAACGCGCGCGCTCTGCGTGGTGTGCATCGACGAGTCTGGTGGGGATCGCGCTGACTGTGACGCTGATACCAATGCCCTGCTGAGAACCATGCACGGCGCTGGGACTAAGTACCATTCTGCTAACAGATGGTTCGATAAGACTGTGCAGGTACTTTTATTTATTGTATTGTTACATACAGTAAAGAGTGGATAGTAGAATGGGCATTGTAGATGTTAGATATTATTGGAAACCGAAATTAGGTGCTCATTCAGACTATGTATGATTTGTGCCAAATTACACATGAATTAGTTCTTTTTGCTTTCAAACAATTTTTTTTGGCTGATGGTTTTCAACCCCACGTCATAAAACTATTTTAGATGAAAATTACAGCCTAACACCATAGTTTCTCCATAAATTACAGAACATTGAAGACTTCCGGGCTTCCTAAATATTTTGTCCCGTTAATGACCACTTGTTTGAAGAAGATACTTTATTTCAATCTAATCTAAATATCTCCAGCTGATAATCTCGTCGGACGGCACGGTGGGCATGTGCTACGAGCACAGCCCGGCGGAGGGCGTGGCGGTGGTGCGGCTGGCGGAGCGCGCGCTGGCCCGCGCGGCGGTGTCCCCGCGCCCCGCGCCGCCGCCCGCGCTGCTGCCCGCGCCCGCACGGCTCGCCTGGAGCCTCACGCCGGAGATCAATCAGTGCATTGATAAAGCTGCCAGGGATTTGGATAGGTGAGCAAGTGCAAGAAGTTGATTGGAGGGTTAGAGCAGTTTTTTTTACCTGATTGATAAGGTTGTAGATCTGTGGATAAGAAAGTAGTGTCGTTTTTTATATAAGTAGTTTGTGTTAACTGACGTATTTTCATGGTGCGGTAAGAATTTCGTTTAAAAAATTATATAGAGTGGCTTTTGGTTCGATTGTGTGAAAATTTAGGCCCAATCAGAGAGCATAGAGCAAAAAAAAAGTTATGACAGTAAAAAACTGTATTGCGTTTATCTCACAACTTGTTCATTAATTTACTTTATGATAATAACAAACTAAAATAAAAAATAAAACCTAAATTATACGAACATAATATCTAAGCTGCATGCATAAACGATGATGATGATGTTGATGATGATGATGATGATTATAAAAATATTATTTCTTGCAGGGCAATATCAGACTTGGATCTAAAGGTGTACACATACCGCGGGTACGGGCGGGAGTACATGAAGTCGTGCCGCACCAGCCCCGACGCTTACATTCAGTTGGCCATGCAGTATGCTTATTACAAGTGAGATTGTATTCCTTTGTTTTTCCTTTAAGAGACAGAGAGAAGCTACCAATTGAACTGTCTTGTCGTAATCTAAAAAGTAAAAACCTATTTTCCTCATTATTTCGTTAATATGTATAAAAATGTTAATTGAATATAGAGTAGCCTTGCCATTACAATAAAAAGAACCTACAAAAAGTCAGCATCGTTTTCTAAAGATCGAATTTCGTAAAGCTTTCCCGCAGTGCAATATTTTTATGTTAAAGCAATTTCAAATTTATATTGTAGAATATTTTAAACCTACTTTAATACGTGTACTATAATCAGGATGTACGGTCACCTCGTATCCACGTACGAGTCAGCCTCCCTCCGTCGTTTCCGCGACGGTCGCGTGGACAACATCCGCGCGGCGCACGGGCCGGCCCGCGCGTGGGCCGCGCACGTGTGCAGTGCGGACAGCCCCGCGGAGCTCGTGGGGGAGGGGAAGAAGGTGTCCTTCGACTTGCAGGAGGTGAGGGATAGGTTAGGTTTTAATATGTGATGGAATTGGGTCACTTACGACTCTATATTTTGCGAAAGATAAGTCTAGAGGAGCTTCTGAAAGAACAGTCTTCTTAGATCGGCTATGTATACTGGTAGGGATGATCAAATGAATGTATTGTTAGACATTCAAGAAGTAAAAACTGTACAACCGCTTGTATGCTAATGTCTTGTCGCTAAGCAAACTGCCACAAGTTTTCATAAGCCATATCTAAATCCAATTGTTAAACTGTAGCTGTTTTATTTTGAAACTGACAACATTTTTCATACAACCAGGGACAAAAGAAGCTCGAACTCTTTGAAGAAGCAGCCCGCAAGCAGAGCACCATCATGGAAGACAACATCCTCGGTCGCGGCATCGACAACCATTTACTGGGGCTGCGTGAAGCTGCGAGAGAGACGCTCGGCTCCCTGCCGCCGCTTTTCACTGATACCACTTATCAGAAGATGATGGAGTTCAAACTAAGCACTAGTCAGGTAAGAGATATGGTCATAGTAGAAAGTAGAGCATACGGTAGTTTTAAAAGCTAGTGTTTAGAAATTGTTGATGCGCATTTATAAAGATAACTGTAGCAAATCAATGAATTTATTGTTCTATCTAATGATTAATATATAAATGATCTACGTAATAGTTAAACTTATATTGATTTATATTATCGCAAAATAGCCGTTATTACATATTTTAAGCCCTTCGTCACGTTTTTTAACGTTAAACAAAATTTGTTCTAAAATCCTAAACTTATTTGAATGTATCTAGGTATATATGTTACAGTCAAAACCCTGAACCAGTCAATATGCTTATTGACGGTTATTAAGCTTATTGACTAAGGGCGTCGGTTAATATCCTTATTGACTGATTTTATCTGATAAGGATATTGACTGGTTCAGGGTTTTGACTGTAGCATATATATACCTAATTACTGACTCTGGCGTCGATGGAACTTTAAATTCAATTCATGATTTACATTCCAAGGTATAGTTTTAAAAATGTACTAACAAATCAACCCAGGTGGCTACAACAACGGACGGCACGTTCATGGGCTACGGCGCGGTTGTCCCCGACGGGTACGGCTGCAGCTACAACCCCAAGAAGGACAACGTCATCTTCTGCATCGCCTCCTTTACGTCATCTCCCGTCACCAACACTGAAGCCTTCAGGCAGTCGCTAGAAGAGGCCCTAGATGCTATGAAAGTCATGTTTCAAAATCGGAAGACGGATAAGTAAGAACACGGCTAAACAATTTACGCTTTTTGTAGAAGATTGATGTTAAACTATATATTTATATGTACTTAACTATATCTATTGTATTTACAAAAGAAAAATGATAAATGCTTAGGGGAGATGGGCCCAAAGGGGGCACCTTAAGGGAAAATTAAAAAAAATGAAGTTTGAAAAGAAGTTAATCCATTTATTTTTTTGCCAAAAGTTCCATTAATAAATACTTTTGAATGCTAAGTGGTTAAATTTGTCAAAAGTTAAAGTATATAATAATTATTAACAGATTACTAAAAGGCTACGATTGCCCGCTTTGCCCGAAGGGGAGGCCTAAAGCGGGCTTTCGTTTAGGGCAAAACGGGCAGTAGTTGGGTAAAGCGGGCAGGCCTGGATTTAAACAGTAGATTTCAAAATATACAGCCACAAATAATATATACAATAATAAATAGAGTAAAAGACACAAAAATATTTTATAAGTTATGTATTTCGAACAGTCATACAATTATTTTTTAAATGAATATAATATGAAACAAAGAAACTTCTTAGGAGCTTTAAACTTTTAGGTACAATATTTCCAGATATATCTGAAATAATATTTAAAAAAATAACGCCCTGTTTACAGTCTATCATTATTTAGTCTCTAATAAGCGATACAATTATTTCGTATATATTTTTTTTATAAATCCTAAAATAATGTAATAGGTAGGTATACAAGTTCCAAAATTCTTGTTTAGACAGCCCGTAAAATAAAGAGTCCATGTGGAATACGTATTCCAAAAGCTCCATTTCTTGTTCCGTAGAAAAGACAGTAAGTAGTAAACCTACCAAGCTTTACATTACATGAACCCAATTTAAGATGTCTGCAATGTCGTTCTTGGATTCCCATATTTAGTTGTTACTTTTTTGACAGGTTTTCCTAACTCTTGCATTTCTCGTTTTGCTTGCTGCAAAGTTGAGCGTTGCCATGAGGCTTGTGAAGTTTTACGCTTATATTTACGCCGGTTATAAGCGGTCATCTGAAAGGAAAAAGCAAATTAACAAAAGAATGTAACATTTTAGCGGACCGGGCAAAGCGGGCGCGTGCCCGCTTTACCCTGCCCGCTTTGCCTTTTTCGACATTTGAAAGGTTCAGACGAAATTCTACCTCAAAATTTTTAGACACGTGGATTTTTATGGAACCAAAATATGGCCAGATAGCCACTTAATAACTAACATATTTTGGTTAAAGGATTGTAAACACCAAAATAAAAAGAACACATATTACATACCTTGCAATATTTTTCAAAAATCGTCGAAAAACATTTATTTGTTGCAGCTTGTAAATGCGTGCTCGCAAGCGAATCCAACGACTGCCGCGAGGTGGGAGGGGTGTGGGGATCGTGCTCACGAGTCGCGCGCGCGCCATTATTTAAAATTCCGATACTATACTGAGTGCCCTCTTTAGGCTCTGTGCCCACTTTAGGCCCCTTTCCCCTATATTTTGAGCTCGTCTCTTGACTTGAAACTATTTATAGATAAAACAAAATGAAATTAAATATTTGGGCATTTAAAATGAATTTCGCGCTCAAATCACAACGATCTTTCGAAATCGTGTAAAATCTTTGCTATGTAACATTTCTGAGAAAATTGGCAGTGACCTCTAAAGTCTAAATGTTAAATTTCTTAGTCAATTTGGTACTAAATGAATCTCTTATAGTACTTAACCTATTGTGGTCTATGGTCAAAATATATACTCATGTATTTAATATTGGTATACTAAAGTACTCTATTGTATACAATCTCTTTTAGATTCTGGTACTAAATTTGTACCTTAAAATCATAGATTAAAGCGCACATCTTAGCGCTTAAAAAAACTAAACATATCATGAATGGTCTGTCTTCTTGTACCTTATTGTATTGGAACTTATTGGTGTTAGAAAAAATGTATTATAGATAAGGTTTCGTTTTATGGATGATATTATAGCAAAAATATAATATACTAAAATTGTACATCTATCTATTTATTGTGAATTTAAAATATGTATCGAATACAAGAAACATTATTATTAACCTTTGCATATATACATTTTATAATATGTATAATATTTTCTACAGAAACTTCCATATACAATTGTTGGACAATTCATTTGTTAATAATATATTATATACTTATATAGTATCTATTCTACATAATATTATAGTTTTGAATTTCAAAGAGTATTTTTAAATACTCGGTATAATGTAGATAAGTAAGTTTGAAACTATCTGCATATGTATTTTGTATTTATATGTTATAAAACGTTAAAACAATTACTTATAGTTTATACTTTATTGTTATAATATATTCAAAATTTAAAATCAATTAAAATAAGGTAGTTCGTAAGAAAATTCAATGTCAATGCTGTGGTGATAACAAAGAATTAGATTTGTAAAATAAACTCGTAGTTTTGATGTTTAAAGCTTTGTTAGATGTTTAAATGCGAAATTTTAAATTTCCCACTGTTTTTGTTATATCTACTTAATTAATTATTCCCTGTTACATTACTTTAAAGCGAAGCTTTTAATCTTTAATCTTAATCCATAATCGATGAAAGAGATTGAGCCTCACAACACAGGGGATCCTAGTGTGGGGTTCAATGCAGCATATGTAACTATATTATGTAACATTTTTTGAAACTAATAAAGAAATTTTCATTTTTCATTTTTCATAAATAAATCTATGTATTTCTCTGTTTACTGTTATACCTAACTATATCGATGTTGCGCAGACGTATGTACTATGTAGTATGTACTATGTACCTATAGGTAAATAGAGCCTTTGTAATCTATGCAAGGTATTTTTTGTAGTAATTTTTTATTTTGTTAATAATTTATCATTGTTAACCTTTGCCTGTATTTCTTTTTGTATTTTATTAATTTTTAATGTAGGCAAAATATTTAAAATTCTAGTCGTTTATCTAGGTAATAAGGTAACTTATACATATCAAAAATCGACTCCACGTAAGTCGTGGCCAAGAATATCAAAAACATATCAAAGTTTGTAACTTGACATATCAATTTAGACTTTAAGTATTATATCTTTAAGAATTATATTTAAATAAGGATCTATTGTAGTATTGTACTTAATCTTATATTTGCTGTATATACAATGGTTTTGTTTACATTTGGAAACTATTTACGCCTGTTGAATCTAGTCAATTAATTTTAATTAGAAATTAGCTAAATGTATCGCAAAAATGGTTCCTTAACTTTCTTTATCGCATACTTCTGTTAATTAATGTGTAATTTTTATAATTTATCGTACGAACAAAAAATAGTCAGTAGAACAATTACAGATTATCGTAGGTATTTAATAAAATAATCTCTACAGTCATTCATGGTTGCCAACCAATTAAAAAGTAGTATCTTGAGAAATCTGAAATCTCAGAAGTATTTTACACTATACCAATTACCAGTACAAAGTTCGGTCTTTTCTAATATACTTTTTTTGTATCTGAAAATACAGTGTGTCGGACATGACATACCGATATTTGAAGGGGCTATTCTCCAGGTATTTTTATCGACAATTCAACCCCTCTACAGTCCCCTACCTCACCCCCCTCAAAATGGTTTTCGAATTTTTTAAAGTAGGTATGTTTCATCACTCTTATCAATTAAATTTGTTTAGTGGTCCCTAGAATAACTTGTTATTGTTCAAATAAAACCAAATTTAGTATTTTGTGACACTCACTTTCGAAGTTATTACAATTTTCATAAATTCACTATCCGAATTGATAAGTTTGCCATTTTGAGGGGGGTGAGGTAGGGGACTGTAGAGGGGTTGAATTGTCGATAAAAATACCTGGAGAATAGCCCCTTCAAATATCGGTATGTCATGTCCGGACACACTGTATACTGTTGGCAACCCTTATTTCTTTGTACATACACTTGTTAACACAGCAGTTTCACTTTCCGCAATATACTGGATTTAGTTCATTAAATGTAACAAAAAATATATTTATATCTCTATCAATTTAATGCAACATTATTAATGAAAATAGCCAAAGTGTATTTGTAGAAGTTATTTCAAATTATAGTTAAAAAGTTATGTAGAAAAATACGTGTGTTCATGGTAGTTAAGATGCACGTCAATACATATTAATTAGGGCCTAGTGTCGATAAAATTATCTATCGTAGTAGACGGCCATACCTTGTAGACTTACATTTTGACATAAATATTATATGTGTGTAGGTATTATAGCACAAAAAGACAACCTAAAAGATCTTCGCTGCTGTTGCAAGTTAGCTGATTCTTATAGTATTATTATTAGTATTTGAATGATAATGATTGTATTCTATTAATCATACAGCAGTATGTGTAAAGAACTTTGTATATGGATTATTGATTCTAGTTCTATAATTGTATGCTACTGTGAGATTTGAGAAGCTGCATTGAGGTAACCACTAAATAATTGAGTGTCCACTCACTTTATCAAAATGTAGAACAAGTAAGAGTTATATCTACTATTATAATTATTATTTTAACTTATTGAGGTTTAATAAGATTTCAACAATGAAAAAAAAGGAACTGAGATGAGTACTTCAAGATTTATAAACATCCAAAAAAATTCTAAGCACTTACTAACTCAAATTTTCAACATTTCAACACATAAGTCGCAAAAGTATAATAAAATCAGCGGCGGCCTTAGGGGGTGGCGAACAGGGCAATCGCCCGGGGCCTCGCTCTTGCAGGGGCCTCGCGCAACAACCCAAGCAAATTAAAAAAAATGAAAATGTGTGCGTGTACTGAGTATGTTCATGCGTGTGTATGAAGGAAACGACGATATTATCTCGGTGCTGAAATACATAATAGAAAACAAATTAACTGAAGTTTACCCCACTATCGAAATCGTCCTGAGAATTATTGCCACCACACCTGTGACAGTTGCGTCTGCTGAAAGGAGTTTTTAGAGGCTTAAAATTATTAAAACATATTTGAGGAATTGGATGACACAAGATCGGCTTTCAGCCCTTGCCCAATCGAAAATGAGGTAGCTCATTCGTTGGATTATTGTGCTTTAATAAAAGATTTTAGCCTTAGGAAAAGCCGCAAACATCAATTTTAAAATTTATCATCTCTGTATTTGTTAATTTGGTAAATCTTTCTATGTATAAATATATACTTAAATATTTTAAATCTCAAATTTTATTCATTTGTATAACTTTATCATTTCTCCTCAAACATGACAAATACCTAAACCAAACAACCAGACCTACTTTCGCATCATATACATATTTTAACGCAAAGGGCCTGCCGCCCGGAGCCTCGCAATGGGTAAGGCCGCCGCTGAATAAAATGTAATAAAAATACAAATACATCGAGTTTAAAATGTAATATTGAAAGAAAATAAAATACGAAGAACTCATCTTGCTTCTTAGCTCGGGGACTTTAGGGCTCCACAGGGAATGTAATGTAAACATATCACTAGTATAAGGTATCTATGTTTCAATTTGATGTTGTTGCTCTCAATAAATTATCGGTGTAAAACGTGTTTTATTTCAATACCATTACTACCCGGTGAAGTTCATACTTCATAGCAAGTAATTGTAATTGGACTCAAAAGTATTAGGAAGATAATAAAATAAATAACATAGAAGTTATTCTACTCTTTTACAATCATAATGTAGGCCAATTTTTAAAATGGACACACAGAAGATATCGTCCATTTTCTTACACGAACTATAACTATGGAGAACTCGAATTTCTGTTACCCGAGTCCGAAAACCCCGAAAACGGTTTGTAGAACTTTTAAAAGACAGATGAAATGAATGACAACTTTTAAAATTCCTTTCTTAATTTCCCAGATGAATCAATTTCCAGATGCACTAAAACCAATGTATTTTTTTATACTTATCACTTATTCTCCTATTCCAGGTATAGGTATTTATAGGTAGATTCTCGGAATACATGCCGCGGCAGCGGCCAGCGAGTGCCAGCTAACGGACTCGCTGTTAATTGTTATTTTACTTGCCCATTACAGAAATGTTTAAGTGTCAAATTCGATTCAGTAGGTTAGGTTAGGTTTGTTTCACAAACAACGTACGAGTCGAGCGAGCTAAACGAGCGTGCCGCGGCAGCGGCCAGTGAGTGCCAGAACCGACTCGCTGTTGTTTTACTTGCCCATTACCTACAGAAATGTTTTGAGTGTCAAATTCAACTCGGTAGGTTCCCCACTTAAAGAAAAAGGTTGGGTTAGGTTAGAACTGCGAAACCCTGGAAGGATTTAGTTTTTCTGGAATTATATTGTTTAAATGAATTTAAAAAATCTGGATATCAATTAACTGTATTTCAAAAATTTGTGTTTTAAAAATCTGGCTTTCGTGCATATGGATTACGGTCATCTGGATTTCGTGTGTCTGGAACTCATTCGTCTTGATTGTAAAACGTCTTACAAATGAAGATATGGGCAATTGAAATTTGGAGTTGCGATCATATGGCAAACTATAACCGCTTGTGTTTCACCGGTAAAAAATATTGTTAACTGTCAGAAGCGTCAAATACTAAAATGAGATGTCATAATTGTCTTTAACTATGCTACTAATTAAAATCGGCCCATCAGGGCCGATTTTTCAATGCTTGGATAAAACTTATTCGTCGAGTAATGTATAAAACTACCTTTTAAAAACGTATTCTAATTGCCCGTATTTGAGTTTTCGTGACATTTTAATATTATCGTGTAATACTTAATTGGACGAATAAGTTTTATCCAAGCATTGAAAAATCGGTGGTGCAATTTCGATGTCACTGTTAAAGTAACCGTTTCTGTTAAATTTGGTCCAAACAGATGAACCTGTGAGGTGTACCGGAGCGTATGTGGCATTAGGAATTAAAACTTGTCTTTCTATTACCGATGAAATAAAACAACTTAAATAATATTCAATTATTTTATTCTCATTATCTCATTCATCAATATAACAAAACAACACAACAGAAAATATAACAATAAACGTAATACAGTCATATTTATTTTTTTATAAAATATACATATTATTCTTAGATTTTGCATACAACGCCTAGTTTTAAGTAAAGCTTGTACTTAAAACTAGGCATGTATGTTAATTTGAGTAGTAAAACTACACAAATTAACATACATACGATCGTTACATACTAGAAAAAGTACAATTTTTTCCTCAATATTTTTTAATAGATCAAATCCATTCCCTCTTCAGTAAAAAACCTTTTAATTCAAGACGAACAATACTTGTTTTATAAGTAGACAATCGTCGTAGGTATAAAGTTAAAAAATTCCTATATCCTTTCATGGGGTAAAAAATTTTCGAGTCACCCAAAACTTCGCTTTCATGTGGACCGTCGTGGCCATAAAATAAGTAGTTTATAAATATAACTTCATTTTTCAAATTGCATTATTTTATAAGTTTATTAATTGTGAATGGCACAATTGTGCGTCAAAATACGCTAATTTAATATGTCAATAATTACACTAAAATAAGCATTTTTTCCTTAAATTTACAATTTTATTATTTTATGCATTAGGAAATTATAAAAATATTACACAAATACCATTTTCGTCATAAAATTGCAACAAAAATTCTTTATTTACCATAAAAATAATTTTTAAGTAACTAGACATTTAAAACATTTACCATATAAAATATTCATTTTTGTTCAAAAATACGTCATGAAATGCCATTACTAACATTTCCTTTAATTAGGCACAACAATCATTTTATTACTTATATAAAATATATACAATAATTAGGTATTTAAGGTCAAGTGGGGGAAGTGAAACATACTTTACTTGTATTTTAACGTAACGGCATCTGACGCAGTAATGCGACAATCAATTTCAGTAGCATTTCTTGCACAGTACTCTCCGTTAGCCAATGATTCATGGAGTTATGACAAACAGCTCTTTAGTCTTACCATAAGCGAGAAAACAATCAATATCTTCAGACTATGGTTTTGTTTCACTTGCCCCTGGAAAGGGGTAAGTGAAACAAACGTCAGAAATATACTTAAATGTTGTATTTATGCAACGATTACCTGACTAAGGCAACAATTCAGAGTTTGTTTCTCTAATGTCTATATTCTACAATCAATATAAGGCTTAGTTTTAGAAAAGAAAACAAAAAAGGTATTTTGGGGTAAGTGAAACATAGTTACCATGGTCAGATGTCTCAAACATTTGTATAAAATTTAAAACAGAAATTATAGGTAGTGAAATGAAAAACAAAATAAAAATAAATTTCTTTACTGACTTAAAAGTTTGCTTACAATTACGGAAACAAGCATCAGGCACATTAATAAAGCTATGAAATAATTCAGTTGTTGCATGTTTTTCACATAGAAGTTAAAATGCCTCTTGAAGTTGCTCAGTAGAGTAGGCAGCTTTGTTCGTTTTACGTATATAATTTCGAGGCATCTTTTAGTAACCTGAAAAAAGATAATATAATGTGAGTACAATAAAACCGATCTCCGATTGTTAAGCGTAATTTTTACAATTTGCCAAAAAATACCTTCCTATTTTTGATCTATCAAAATTTATCAAAAAGGCATAATTTTTAACTGATCACCAAATTAAGAAAAAATTTTGTTCAAAAATATTAAATGATCACCAAATTTGTTACCCAATTTTATACTAAAATGCAAGCCAATTTTAAGGTTTACGTTATTAAGCAATTAAAGCAATTAATAACAAATAAAAATATCATTTAGACACAAACAGTAAATTTATGATCACCAACATTTTTAATCACGTAAAAATGTTTGTGATTTCTGATACGGGGGAAGTGAAACATACGTTTCTCTTTCCCCGTGTATTAGGTTTCACTTACCCCACTTGACACTTTTTTAGGTTTAGTTTTTACCAAAGCCAAAACTCAATTATCCGTAGGATTTATCGAAATATAATCATTGGACTAGATAGTACATACTTTTTACTCAGTACTTACCATTAGGTACATTTAAAACACTTCTTTTAAAACTTTTACGAAAACCGAAAACATCACTCCTCCAACTCGTGTTTTGACAACTGACAGTTGAAAAAATTCTTTTTTGTGTATTGGTGTAGAAAATGATGATAGCGACATCTATGTTTTATCAATAAAACCACATCGCCATTCTGTTTTACCAACTAAGAGCGAAGTATCGATACACTTATTAGTTTTATAGTTATGAATGAGCGTTTCAGTTCCCCCTGAGTTTCACTTACCCCACCTGACCTTACATATTTATTTCTTTTCAAGATACTGGCTGTTAAAAAAGTCCGTTTATAAGTTTTACCATGATACAGTTTTTTTTAATTAATAATTACGTTACACCAAGAAGCTTATATCTTATACACTGGAGATTTCGGTATGAACATTTGACGTGTAACAAGAAAATTGTTGTGTTCTATCACTTTCACACCTAACTTGGTATTGCCACTGTTAATACGAAGTTTTCTCAAGGCTACTATGTATGCTGTAATATTCTGTGCAAAAGGTTAGTTTTTGTACATGAGTTTGTTGATAAATTGCCAACAACGTCATTCAGAAGCATTGTTGGATGAGAAAATTATTATTTATCTATACTAATATTATAAAGAGGAAAAGTTTGTAAGTATGTATGTATGTATGTATGTATGTATGTATGGTTTTCACGCAAAAACTACTGGACCGATTTCAAAAATTCTTTCACCATTAGAAAGCTGCATCTTTACTGAGCAACATAGGCTATATTGCATTTTCAAAAAAATTAGAGATCCTTACCAAAAATGCAATAATGTAACCCAAGGTGTAAAAAAATCCTCAATAAAAAATCTGTCATCGCGTGCGCTGCGGAATCTATTGAAGATAGAACAAAAAAATGTTCTACGGTATTATAGAATGGATCAATATCTACAAGAAAGTCCGCGATACCATATGTCCATCTTCAGTAGTTATGTTACTACAACAACTTTTTTACGTTTTCAAAGTAGATAGAAGTGCCGACAGTAATCAAACCATGTTATCGATACACATATATTAATCCTTATCCCATTAAATGATGTTTTATTATAGACTGTTTCAATACCAGCAAAATACTTTTTAAATGAAAAGAATTGGATATTCCATTCAAAAGATATAACGAATTTTTAAAAGTGTCAATCTACAGAAAATAGTAGGTATACTGTTCGAGCAAGCCGTAGTGCGGGGGTCATGGAGGAATTCTACCAATATGCGTCTTGACGGAACACAGTGGGGTTTTGGTCGGTAGGAATCCGACATAACCCACGGCCCCTCCCCCGGAGGCCGTGGGTATCTATGAAAGATTTCCCCACTAAAACAAAAAAAAAAAAGGCCGTAGTGCGGGACGGGGTAAAGGTGATTATCATGTGATTAAAAATTAAACCTATAGTCCGACCTATAGTAGACTTTTCACTGTAAGGATATCGCTATCTATGCGGATGAAACCGCAGGGCATTGCTAGTGCTAAATAAAATAAGTATCTGAACAAATTATTAAAAAGCGATATTCCCTGATTATGGGTAGTTACCATAATAAAATTGTAGCAACTCTCACTTTGACAATATGGCATAAGTGTCAAAAAAATTGCTTCACTTCGAATATTTAAGTTAATATTGTTGCGTATTTAATAAATATTTTCCGAATATTAATAATGTATTGCATTGTGAAAAATTGCAGAAGTTTTTGGACACCAAATTCTGGCCTATAATTTCACAGGCAAGTATATATTTACGTTATTTACAATATTCCTCAATACTCATGCATTTACCTGTTTAGAATCATTTTAATGGCAAAAATCGTCAAATTTATCATCATTTTACTAAGCAATCATGTTAAATAAGTTCTTTTCCTAATACTTTCATCATTTTTCAACAAGTTTTCAACAAACAAATTTAACAAGTAAGGTAACCATGATGATGGGTTTTTACGGATAGCGACGATAATATATTGCTAAACAATATTATGATGAACATTTAGAACACCATTTTAAATTTTTTTATACTAGTAATGAAACAACACACGACATCGGTATTGCACTCACATATTGTGGTTTGTTCTTTTTTACATTGAAATTTATACTTTTTAACCTAATATTTTTTTGTTTTACGTATTTCAGCTTTACAAAAATGAAATAAAAAGAAATAAATGGCTGTCCATAGTGCCTATCAAGGGTAATATTTATCAACATGCCAGAATATGCAGTTTGCATTTTAAGCCTGAGGATTACGGTCCAGAAAAAAAATACCTTTTGAAAAGTGCTATACCTTTTTATTTACCACATTCTTGTTACTGCGTCTCAACTGATAAAGTAATTTTAATTATATTATAATTAACCACCATGAAACCATGAGTAACCGTAAGTACAGCTCCTGAAAGACATACGAATTTCTGAGAACTGTAATATCGTTACCACACATCAACACTAGCGATGCAACTCTCCCTTTGGAATATTGAAAAGTTTTAGACTGAAGCTTGAGTAACCAAAACGATGTTTTAATGTATGTAGCACTCATTTTAATTAAAAAATCGTAGTATGAGATCAAAAGTTATCAAGCGTTATTTAAAACTATCATTCTCTACCAATTAAAATGGTATGTACCTATAAAGATGATAATTATTCATGTAAGTTGGCCAGTAATATTATCATATAAATACTGTTAAAAATATATGTCGTTATTATTTATAGACCATGATTTTTAGTTTTTTTTATTTCGAAAAATCCTGAATATACAAACCAGTGTGGTCACCCACAGAAAGAGACAAAAAACAACACTGACGTCATTCAAGGTTATATTTTCTTGTGACAAGTTAATGGTCATAGTGCAATCTCCAGTGTATTAGATATAAGCTTCTTGCGTTACACTAAAACAGTAAAATACTTTTTGATTGTATTGTCAAAATAATCATGTCATAAATATATAAAACATTATAATATACATATCAGACAACATTTTACACTTTACAGAATTAAAAAGCAAGTAAATTTATTTTTATTTCGTTCAAAGTTCAATATAATTCCTTGATTGTTTTTTTGCATACTTGAAAATGTTTATAAATGGACAATATTGTCAAGATTCATTATTGAATAAATCTATCGTCTTAAAGGATTTGCCGGTTCACAGTTACACTCGTCGTCGGATTTCACCTGAAAGGAAAAAAAATATTAATAAATAAATACATTAAATTAATTGAATTTAATGTATTTATTTATTAATAAATTTAATATAAATAAAATTACCATAATTTACTCAAGTTATATGACACAATAAAACGTGTAGTTTTATTTCAAAGTACCGATGAATGATGTCGGTGAGTTGTATATTATATGGTCTGTAGCGAAATATTTCGAGATATAAAAGTAGATACAACTAAAATTCAAATCATTAATTTCTTAAGGATCCGGGTATAACATAACTTACCAGCAGAAAATGATGCAAGCTCAGCGCATCAGCGGTGGGGCGAAGCGCCGGGTCGTGCGTGAGACAACTGAGGCAGAAGTCCTGTCCCTCCGGGGAGAGGGAGGGGGGGATGTGGGGCCGCCCGCCCATGCCCACCACGAACATTATCTGGTAGTTGCTGTCGTATTCCGAGAAAGGACGCTGGAAAAACAAAAAGATTTGTATTTAAAAAAAAAAGACGGGTTGCACTCCGGGAGTGCCGGCAGAAGTGAAAACTTGATTATTAACGTTGAGCATGTTTGATATCCATCCGTCTTACGCTTTTTCGATCAGGTCACGTGTCCTGACGCGAGTTTAAGATTTTATACCCATTACAGAAAAAGTGCTCAACGCCGCTAAAGAAGTTTTCACTTCAAAAACTAAACCGTCTTCTACACGTAAGAACTAAGAAGTGAAATTTCTTTATGACCTTATTTTTCAAAAAATAATTTACTATATGCAACTTTACAGAAATACGTCGAATCACGCGTGGTAGGGATAAGAAAAAGATGGCGCGTAACGGAAAAATGTCACGCGTAACGAAAAAATGTTACACTAAATTTTTTTCCAACCGCGATAAAGAAGTTTCATTTCAAAAAAATAATGGACAAATAACAAAAAATCACCAACATCAAAAGTACTTATAAACAAACCCAAAAAAATACAGTCAAAATGTGACCCGCCTTTTTTTGAAGTCGGTAAAAATTAATTTATATCTCATTTATTAAAGAATTATTTTTGAAAAAAAAAAGTGTACAAAGTGTAAAAAGTGTACAAAGTACATACCTTTCCGGTAGCCATTTCTGTGACTACACAACCGAGCGACCAGATGTCGGCCGCGCGACCGTGGCCAGATGATTTCATGAACACTTCTGGCGCCATGTAAGCTGAGAAAAAGGACAAGGGTATCATAAAGTAAGTCTTCTTTTCAAAAATAAACATTAAAATCAGTTCAGAATGATAAAAAATCATTTGTTACAGTAAAGTTTAGCCAAACTGCAAAAGAAAATCACAGGGTTTCATAAAAAAAAAGACGGGTTGCACTCCGGGAGTGCCGGCAGAAGTGAAAACTTGATTATTAACGTTGAGCATTTTTGATATCCATCCGTCTTACGCTTTTTCGATCAGGTCACGTGTCCTGACGCGAGTTTAATATTTTATACCCAACGCCGCTAAAGAAGTTTTCACTTCAAAAAAGTTAAGTCATGCTGGAACATTTGATGATGAAGTATCTCTTACCCTGAGTTCCAACGAAGCCCTGTAGTTCACCCGGCGCAGTGGTGTTGGCGCGGATCTTGACTGCGCACCCGAAGTCACCCAGCTTGAGACAGTTGCCCTCGTTGGTTAAGAAAATATTGCCACCTGTGGAGATCGGACATTATAAGTAACTTCAATATATGATGTAGAGACGGCATATAATGAGGAGTCAGAGTCTGTAGCACAAATAAATACATGAGTATTACAGCGACTACAGATAGCATACGAACCCATAGTAACTATAGATGCACACGATCCAGCAGCAACTATACATACACACGATCCAGCAGCAACTATACATACACACGATCCAGCAGCAACTATACATACACACGATCCAGCAGAAACTATACATACACACGATCCAGCAGCAACTATACATACACACGATCCAGCAGCAACTATACATACACACGATCCAGCAGCAACTATACATACACACGATCCAGCAGCAACTATACATACACACGATCCAGCAGAAACTATACATACACACGATCCAGCAGTAACTATACAGGGTTACTTGTAAAACACCAGCAACCTCGCAGGACAAGATAGCTAACATCATAAGTAACAACATTTGTTCTACGACTTTTGATAATTTGTTAGATTTTATTTTCATACAAAAATAAATATAAAATCTTCATTTAATTTTCCGTTTGAATATTATAAACTCTACGCGCATCCCAAAAATTACGTAAACAAGAAGCGAACGAGAGGTGAAAGGAGGCGTCGCGTCGTCCTTTCGATAATGAATAGAACATAGACTTACAAATGTTAGAAGAGTACAATAAAAACTTTAAATAAATCATTTAAAAATAATGTATTGCGTTATGCCAAAAGTCGTAGAACAAATGTTGTTACTTATGATGTTAGCTATCTTGTCCTAAGAGGTTGCTGGTGTTTTACAAGTAACCCTGTATATACATACGATCCAGCAGCAACTATATATACATACGATCCAGCAGGAACTATATATACATACGATCCAGCAGCAACTATATATACATACGATCCAGCAGGAACTATATATACATACGATCCAGCAGCAACTATATATACATACGATCCAGCAGCAACTATATATACACACGATCCAGCAGGAACTATATATACATACGATCCAGCAGCAACTATATATACATACGATCCAGCAGCAACTATATATACACACAATCCAGCTGCAACTATACATACACACCAGCCAGCAGCAACTATACATACACACCAGCCAGCAGCAACTATACATACACACGATCCAGCAGCAACTATACATACACACGATCCAGCAGCAACTATACATACACACCAGCCAGCAGCAACTATACATACACACCAGCCAGCAGCAACTATATATACACACGATCCAGCAGCAACTATACATACACACGATCCAGCAGCAACTATACATACACACCAGCCAGCAGCAACTATACATACACACCAGCCAGCAGCAACTATACATACACACGATCCAGCAGCAACTACACACACACACGATCCAGCTGCAACTATACATACACACGATCCAGCAGCAACTATTCATACACACGATCCAGCTGCAACTATACATACACACGATCCAGCAGCAACTATACATACACACGATCCAGCAGCAACTATACATACACACAATCCAGCAGCAACTATACATACACACGATCCAGCAGCAACTATACATACACACCAGCCAGCAGCAACTATACATACACACGATCCAGTCTTAACTATAGATACACACGATCCAGCAGCAACTATACATACACACGATCCAGCAGCAACTATACATACACACCAGCCAGCAGCAACTATACATACACACGATCCAGTCTTAACTATAGATACACACGATCCAGCTGCAACTATACTTACACACCAGCCAGCAGCAACTATATATACACACCAGCCAGCAGCAACTATACATACACACCAGCCAGCAGCAACTATACATACACACGATCCAGCAGCAACTATACATACACACGATCCAGCAGCAACTATACATACACACGATCCAGCAGCAACTATACATACACACGATCCAGCAGCAACTATACATACACACGATCCAGCAGCAACTATACATACACACAATCCAGCAGCAACTATACATACACACCAGCCAGCAGCAACTATACATACACACCAGCCAGCAGCAACTATACATACACACGATCCAGCAGCAACTATACATACACACCAGCCAGCAGCAACTATACATACACACGATCCAGCAGCAACTATACATACACACCAGCCAGCAGCAACTATACATACACACGATCCAGCAGCAACTATACATACACACGATCCAGCAGCAACTATACATACACACCAGCCAGCAGCAACTATACATACACACCAGCCAGCAGCAACTATACATACACACGATCCAGCAGCAACTATACATACACACCAGCCAGCAGCAACTATACATACACACGATCCAGTCTTAACTATAGATACACACGATCCAGCAGCAACTATACATACACACGATCCAGCAGCAACTATACATACACACCAGCCAGCAGCAACTATACATACACACGATCCAGTCTTAACTATAGATACACACGATCCAGCTGCAACTATACTTACACACCAGCCAGCAGCAACTATATATACACACCAGCCAGCAGCAACTATACATACACACCAGCCAGCAGCAACTATACATACACACGATCCAGCAGCAACTATACATACACACGATCCAGCAGCAACTATACATACACACGATCCAGCAGCAACTATACATACACACGATCCAGCAGCAACTATACATACACACGATCCAGCAGCAACTATACATACACACAATCCAGCAGCAACTATACATACACACCAGCCAGCAGCAACTATACATACACACCAGCCAGCAGCAACTATACATACACACCAGCCAGCAGCAACTATACATACACACCAGCCAGCAGCAACTATACTTACACACCAGCCAGCAGCAACTATACTTACACACCAGCCAGCAGCAACTATACATACACACCAGCCAGCAGCAACTATACATACACACCAGCCAGCAGCAACTATACATACACACGATCCAGCAGCAACTATACATACACACCAGCCAGCAGCAACTATACATACACACGATCCAGCAGCAACTATACATACACACCAGCCAGCAGCAACTATATATACACACGATCCAGCAGCAACTATAAATACACACCAGCCAGCAGCAACTATACATACACACCAGCCAGCAGCAACTATACATACACACCAGCCAGCAGCAACTATACATACACACGATCCAGCAGCAACTATACATACACACCAGCCAGCAGCAACTATACATACACACCAGCCAGCAGCAACTATACATACACACCAGCCAGCAGCAACTATACATACACACCAGCCAGCAGCAACTATACATACACACCAGCCAGCAGCAACTATACATACACACGATCCAGCAGCAACTATACATACACACCAGCCAGCAGCAACTATACATACACACGATCCAGCAGCAACTATACATACACACCAGCCAGCAGCAACTATACATACACACCAGCCAGCAGCAACTATACATACACACCAGCCAGCAGCAACTATACATACACACGATCCAGCAGCAACTATACATACACACGATCCAGCAGCAACTATACATACACACCAGCCAGCAGCAACTATACATACACACCAGCCAGCAGCAACTATACATACACACGATCCAGCAGCAACTATACATACACACCAGCCAGCAGCAACTATACATACACACCAGCCAGCAGCAACTATACATACACACCAGCCAGCAGCAACTATACATACACACGATCCAGCAGCAACTATACATACACACCAGCCATCAGCAACTATACATACACACGATCCAGCTGCAACTATACATACACACGATCCAGCAGCAACTATACATACACACCAGCCAGCAGCAACTATACATACACACGATCCAGCAGCAACTATACATACACACGATCCAGCTACAACTATACATACACACGATCCAGCAGCAACTATTCATACACACGATCCAGCTGCAACTATATATACACACCAGCCAGCAGCAACTATACATACACACCAGCCAGCAGCAACTATACATACACACGATCCAGCAGCAACTGTACATACACACGATCCAGCTACAACTATACATACACACGATCCAGCAGCAACTATTCATACACACGATCCAGCTGCAACTATATATACACACCAGCCAGCAGCAACTATACATACACACCAGCCAGCAGCAACTATACATACACACGATCCAGCAGCAACTATACATACACACCAGCCAGCAGCAACTATATATACACACGATCCAGCAGCAACTATACATACACACCAGCCAGCAGCAACTATACATACACACGATCCAGTCTTAACTATAGATACACACGATCCAGCTGCAACTATACTTACACACCAGCCAGCAGCAACTATATATACACACCAGCCAGCAGCAACTATACATACACACCAGCCAGCAGCAACTATACATACACACGATCCAGCAGCAACTATACATACACACCAGCCAGCAGCAACTATACATACACACCAGCCAGCAGCAACTATACATACACACCAGCCAGCAGCAACTATACATACACACCAGCCAGCAGCAACTATACATACACACGATCCAGCAGCAACTATACATACACACCAGCCAGCAGCAACTATACATACACACGATCCAGTCTTAACTATAGATACACACGATCCAGCTGCAACTATACTTACACACCAGCCAGCAGCAACTATATATACACACCAGCCAGCAGCAACTATATATACACACCAGCCAGCAGCAACTATATATACACACCAGCCAGCTGCAACTATACTTACACACCAGCCAGCAGCAACTATACATACACACCAGCCAGCAGCAACTATACTTACACACCAGCCAGCAGCAACTATACTTACACACCAGCCAGCAGCAACTATACATACACACGATCCAGCAGCAACTATACATACACACCAGCCAGCAGCAACTATACATACACACCAGCCAGCAGCAACTATACATACACACCAGCCAGCAGCAACTATACATACACACCAGCCAGCAGCAACTATACATACACACCAGCCAGCAGCAACTATACATACACACCAGCCAGCAGCAACTATACATACACACCAGCCAGCAGCAACTATACATTCACACCAGCCAGCAGCAACTATACATACACACCAGCCAGCAGCAACTATACATACACACCAGCCAGCAGCAACTATACATACACACCAGCCAGCAGCAACTATACATACACACGATCCAGCAGCAACTATACATACACACCAGCCAGCAGCAACTATACATACACACCAGCCAGCAGCAACTATACATACACACCAGCCAGCAGCAACTATACATACACACGATCCAGCAGCAACTATACATACACACCAGCCATCAGCAACTATACATACACACGATCCAGCTGCAACTATACATACACACGATCCAGTAGCAACTATACATACACACCAGCCAGCAGCAACTATACATACACACCAGCCAGCAGCAACTATACATACACACCAGCCAGCAGCAACTATACATACACACCAGCCAGCAGCAACTATACATACACACCAGCCAGCAGCAACTATACATACACACGATCCAGCTGCAACTATACATACACACCAGCCAGCAGCAACTATACATACACACCAGCCAGCAGCAACTATACATACACACGATCCAGCAGCAACTATACATACACACCAGCCAGCAGCAACTATACATACACACCAGCCAGCAGCAACTTAACATACACACGATCCAGCAGCAACTATACTTACACACCAGCCAGCAGCAACTATACATACACACGATCCAGCAGCAACTATACATACACACGATCCAGCAGCAACTATACATACACACGATCCAGCAGCAACTATACATACACACAATCCAGCAGCAACTATACATACACACGATCCAGCAGCAACTATACATACACACGATCCAGCAGCAACTATACATACACACCAGCCAGCAGCAACTATACATACACACCAGCCAGCAGCAACTATACATACACACCAGCCAGCAGCAACTATACATACACACCAGCCAGCAGCAACTATACATACACACCAGCCAGCAGCAACTATACATACACACCAGCCAGCAGCAACTATACATACACACCAGCCAGCAGCAACTATACATACACACCAGCCAGCAGCAACTATACATACACACCAGCCAGCAGCAACTATACATACACACCAGCCAGCAGCAACTATACATACACACCAGCCAGCAGCAACTATACATACACACGATCCAGCAGCAACTATACATACACACCAGCCAGCAGCAACTATACATACACACCAGCCAGCAGCAACTATACATACACACCAGCCAGCAGCAACTATACATACACACGATCCAGCAGCAACTATACATACACACCAGCCATCAGCAACTATACATACACACGATCCAGCTGCAACTATACATACACACGATCCAGTAGCAACTATACATACACACCAGCCAGCAGCAACTATACATACACACCAGCCAGCAGCAACTATACATACACACCAGCCAGCAGCAACTATACATACACACCAGCCAGCAGCAACTATACTTACACACCAGCCAGCAGCAACTATACATACACACCAGCCAGCAGCAACTATACATACACACCAGCCAGCAGCAACTATACATACACACGATCCAGCAGCAACTATACATACACACCAGCCAGCAGCAACTATACATACACACGATCCAGCAGCAACTATACATACACACCAGCCAGCAGCAACTATATATACACACGATCCAGCAGCAACTATAAATACACACCAGCCAGCAGCAACTATACATACACACCAGCCAGCAGCAACTATACATACACACCAGCCAGCAGCAACTATACATACACACGATCCAGCAGCAACTATACATACACACCAGCCAGCAGCAACTATACATACACACCAGCCAGCAGCAACTATACATACACACCAGCCAGCAGCAACTATACATACACACCAGCCAGCATCAACTATACATACACACCAGCCAGCAGCAACTATACATACACACCAGCCAGCAGCAACTATACATATACACCAGCCAGCAGCAACTATACATACACACCAGCCAGCAGCAACTATACATACACACCAGCCAGCAGCAACTATACATACACACCAGCCAGCAGAAACTATACATACACACGATCCAGCAGCAACTATACATACACACCAGCCAGCAGCAACTATACATACACACGATCCAGCAGCAACTATAAATACACACCAGCCAGCAGCAACTATACATACACACCAGCCAGCAGCAACTATACATACACACCAGCCAGCAGCAACTATACATACACACGATCCAGCAGCAACTATACATACACACAAGCCAGCAGCAACTATACATACACACCAGCCAGCAGCAACTATACATACACACGATCCAGCAGCAACTATACATACACACAAGCCAGCAGCAACTATACATACACACAAGCCAGCAGCAACTATACATACACACCAGCCAGCAGCAACTATACATACACACCAGCCAAAAGCAACTATACATACACACCAGCCAGCAGCAACTATACATACACGATCCAGCAGCAACTTTACATACACACCAGCCAGCAGCAACTATACATACACACCAGCCAGCAGCAACTATACATACACACCAGCCAGCAGCAACTATACATACACACGATCCAGCAGCAACTATACATACACACCAGCCAGCAGCAACTATACATACACACGATCCAGCAGCAACTATAAATACACACCAGCCAGCAGCAACTATACATACACACGATCCAGCAGCAACTATACATACACACCAGCCAGCAGCAACTATACATACACACCAGCCAGCAGCAACTATACATACACACCAGCCAGCAGCAACTATACATACACACCAGCCAAAAGCAACTATACATACACACCAGCCAGCAGCAACTATACATACACGATCCAGCAGCAACTATACATACACACCAGCCAGCAGCAACTATACATACACACGATCCAGCAGCAACTATACATACACACCAGCCAGCAGCAACTATACATACACACCAGCCAGCAGCAACTATACATACACACCAGCCAGCAGCAACTATACATACACACCAGCCAGCAGCAACTATACATACACGATCCAGCAGCAACTATACATACATACCAGCCAGCAGCAACTATACATACACACGATCCAGCAGCAACTATACATACACACCAGCCAGCAGCAACTATACATACACACCAGCCAGCAGCAACTATACATACACACCAGCCAGCAGCAACTATACATACACACGATCCAGCAGCAACTATACATACACACCAGCCAGCAGCAACTATACATACACACGATCCAGCAGCAACTATACATACACACCAGCCAGCAGCAACTATACATACACACGATCCAGCAGCAACTATACATACACACGATCCAGCAGCAACTATACATACACACGATCCAGCAGCAACTATACATACACACGATCCAGCAGCAACTATACATACACACGATCCAGCAGCAACTATACATACACACCAGCCAGCAGCAACTATACATACACACGATCCAGCAGCAACTATACATACACACGATCCAGCAGCAACTATACATACACACCAGCCAGCAGCAACTATACATACACACCAGCCAGCAGCAACTATACATACACACCAGCCAGCAGCAACTATACATACACACGATCCAGCAGCAACTATTAATACACACGATCCAGCAGCAACTATACATACACACGATCCAGCAGCAACTATACATACACACGATCCAGCAGCAACTATACATACACACCAGCCAGCAGCAACTATACATACACACGATCCAGCAGCAACTATACATACACACGATCCAGCAGCAACTATACATACACACCAGCCAGCAGCAACTATACATACACACGATCCAGCAGCAACTATACATACACACCAGCCAGCAGCAACTATACATACACACGATCCAGCAGCAACTATACATACACACGATCCAGCAGCAACTATACATACACACGATCCAGCAGCAACTATACATACACACGATCCAGCAGCAACTATACATACACACGATCCAGCAGCAACTATACATACACACCAGCCAGCAGCAACTATACATACACACGATCCAGCAGCAACTATACATACACACGATCCAGCAGCAACTATACATACACACGATCCAGCAGCAACTATACATACACACGATCCAGCAGCAACTATACATACACACGATCCAGCAGCAACTATACATACACACGATCCAGCAGCAACTATACATACACACGATCCAGCAGCAACTATACATACACACAATCCAGCAGCAACTATACATACACACAATCCAGCAGCAACTATAAATACACACCAGCCAGCAGCAACTATACATACACACCAGCCAGCAGCAACTATACATACACACCAGCCAGCAGCTACTATACATTCACACGATCCAGCAGCAACTATACATACACACCAGCCAGCAGCTACTATACATTCACACGATCCAGCAGCAACTATACATACACACCAGCCAGCAGCAACTATACATACACACGATCCAGCAGCAACTATACATACACACCAGCCAGCAGCAACTATACATACACACCAGCCAGCAGCAACTATACATACACACCAGCCAGCAGCAACTATACATACACACCAGCCAGCAGCAACTATACATACACACCAGCCAGCAGCAACTATACATACACACGATCCAGCAGCAACTATACATACACACGATCCAGCAGCAACTATACATACACACCAGCCAGCAGCAACTATACATACACACCAGCCAGCAGCAACTATACATACACACGATCCAGCAGCAACTATACATACACACCAGCCAGCAGCAACTATACATACACACGATCCAGCAGCAACTATACATACACACCAGCCAGCAGCAACTATACATACACACGATCCAGTCTTAACTATAGATACACACGATCCAGCTGCAACTATACTTACACACGATCCAGCTGCAACTATACATACACACGATCCAGCAGCAACTATTCATACACACGATCCAGCTGCAACTATACATACACACGATCCAGCAGCAACTATACATACACACGATCCAGCAGCAACTATACATACACACGATCCAGCAGCGACTATACATACACACGATCCAGCAGCAACTATACATACACACAATCCAGCAGCAACTATACATACACACCAGCCAGCAGCAACTATACATACACACCAGCCAGCAGCAACTATACATACACACGATCCAGCAGCAACTATACATACACACCAGCCAGCAGCAACTATACATACACACAAGCCAGCAGCAACTATACATACACACCAGCCAGCAGCAACTATACATACACACGATCCAGCAGCAACTATACATACACACCAGCCAGCAGCAACTATACATACACACGATCCAGCAGCAACTATACATACACACCAGCCAGCAGCAACTATACATACACACCAGCCAGCAGCAACTATACATACACACAAGCCAGCAGCAACTATACATACACACCAGCCAGCAGCAACTATACATACACACGATCCAGTAGCAACTATTCATACACACGATCCAGCTGCAACTATACATACACACCAGCCAGCAGCAACTATACATACACACCAGCCAGCAGCAACTATACATACACACCAGCCAGCAGCAACTATACATACACACCAGCCAGCAGCAACTATACATACACACGGTTCCGCCAAGTACCAGACGGAGGCGCTTGAGGCGATAGAGAGGCGTGCCAAGAGGCTAATAAACGACGATGAGCTAGTAGGCAAAAAACTCCAGAGCCTCGCCCACCGTCGCAGAGTGGCAAGTTTATCGGTATTTTATCGGATACACTTTGGTGAGTGCGCTGCGGAATTGCACGATTTAATTCCGCCATCCCCGTTTTTCCACCGATCGTCGAGGCGCACAGACTCTAGGCATCGCCATATGGTGGATGTTCCATGTACCCGGACAAAGCGGTTCGGATCGACATTCTTCATCCGAACCGCGAGGGACTGGAACATGCTTCCTGAGTATGTGTTTCCCGACGAGTACAATATGGGGGTCTTCAAGCGAAGAGTGAACGGGTACCTTCTAGGGAAGCGCGCTCCATCATAGGCCACATCTCAGCTTACCATCAGGCGAGATCGTGGTCAAGCGCTTCCCTATCACACAATAAAAAAAAAAAAAAAAAAAAAAACACCAGCCAGCAGCAACTATACATACACACCAGCCAGCAGCAACTATACATACACACCAGCCAGCAGCAACTATACATACACACCAGCCAGCAGCAACTATACATACACACCAGCCAGCAGCAACTATACATACACACCAGCCAGCAGCAACTATACATACACACGATCCAGCAGCAACTATACATACACACCAGCCAGCAGCAACTATACATACACACCAGCCAGCAGCAACTATACATACACACGATCCAGCAGCAACTATACATACACACCAGCCAGCAGCAACTATACATACACACCAGCCAGCAGCAACTATACATACACACCAGCCAGCAGCAACTATACATACACACGATCCAGCAGCAACTATACATACACACCAGCCATCAGCAACTATACATACACACGATCCAGCTGCAACTATACATACACACGATCCAGTAGCAACTATTCATACACACGATCCAGCTGCAACTATACATACACACCAGCCAGCAGCAACTATACATACACACCAGCCAGCAGCAACTATACATACACACCAGCCAGCAGCAACTATACATACACACCAGCCAGCATCAACTATACATACACACCAGCCAGCAGCAACTATACATACACACCAGCCAGCAGCAACTATACATATACACCAGCCAGCAGCAACTATACATACACACCAGCCAGCAGCAACTATACATACACACCAGCCAGCAGCAACTATACATACACACCAGCCAGCAGCAACTATACATACACACGATCCAGCAGCAACTATACATACACACCAGCCAGCAGCAACTATACATACACACGATCCAGCTGCAACTATACATACACACGATCCAGTAGCAACTATTCATACACACGATCCAGCTGCAACTATACATACACACCAGCCAGCAGCAACTATACATACACACCAGCCAGCAGCAACTATACATACACACCAGCCAGCAGCAACTATACATACACACCAGCCAGCAGCAACTATACATACACACCAGCCAGCAGCAACTATACATACACACCAGCCAGCAGCAACTATACATACACACCAGCCAGCAGCAACTATACATACACACCAGCCAGAAGCAACTATACATACACACCAGCCAGCAGCAACTATACATACACACCAGCCAGCAGCAACTATACATACACACCAGCCAGCAGCAACTATACATACACACGATCCAGCTGCAACTATACATACACACCAGCCAGCAGCAACTATACATACACACCAGCCAGCAGCAACTATACATACACACCAGCCAGCAGCAACTATACATACACACCAGCCAGCAGCAACTATACATACACACGATCCAGCAGCAACTATACATACACACCAGCCAGCAGCAACTATACATACACACCAGCCAGCAGCAACTATACATACACACAAGCCAGCAGCAACTATACATACACACCAGCCAGCAGCAACTATACATACACACGATCCAGCAGCAACTATACATACACACGATCCAGCAGCAACTATACATACACACGATCCAGCAGCAACTATACATACACACGATCCAGCAGCAACTATACATACACACGATCCAGCAGCAACTATACATACACACAATCCAGCAGCAACTATACATACACACGATCCAGCAGCAACTATACATACACACCAGCACCTCTAGCACTCACTCTTAATGTCCCGGTGCGCGATGGCCCGTGCGTGCAGCTCGCGCACGGCGGCGAGCAGCTGCTGCGTGTAGCGGCGTGCTGTGTGCTCCGCGAGCGCCCCGCTCGTGGCGATCAGCGCCTCCAGCGAGCCCTCCACGCACAGCTCCATGAACAGCAGCATCTCCTCCTGGTTGCGGCACATGGTATAAATATTCGTGTAAATTTTTATTTTAATTCAAGATAAACGCAAAAATCTTGGTATCGTTCAATAAACTAATACAAAAAAAAGTTGATTGGATACAATATAGTGAAATTCCAGATTGTTGTAAAAATTAATGACAAAATACAAAAGAAAAGCAAAGAGACGATAATCTTTTAATGTTTCAATTGTTTGATCGCAGAGTAAGTAAATTGTTGTTTTTGATGTAAGAATTATGTAATGACGATTCAAAAGTGCTTCTAGAAGAAGTCTAATTGAATAAATAAATGTTTGAGTTCGTTTGTTTTGATGATGATGATATTGACGATGTAATACAAGACAATAACTATGGTGTCTCACCCGGTGCAGCTCGCACCCGTAGTACCGCACGAGGTGCGGGTGCGCCACGCCCTCGAGCACGCGCAGCTCGTTGGCGGCCCGCTGCAGCGCGCGCCGGTCGCCCGCGCCGATGCTCAGCTCCTTCATCGCGAGCACTTGCCCGTTCTCCGTGTTCACTACTGTGTACACCTGTGCTCGCGGACACAGTTAGTATATATCCAATTCAAACATACGTTAATGACTCAAAACTATCAACTAGTGCGATTGACGATTACAATTTTTAGAATCGTTTTATCCCAAAAGCTGTAAACTCGTAGTAAAAAAAAAATGGATACATTTTTTGTAGATAATTTTATGATCTACGATTTTTGTCTGAAGTATTTTTATGATAAAACCTACCGTTTTGCTGAAAATCTCGAAAAACTCATTTTTTATTTTTGAACTTGAACAATTTTTCTTCCATACAGGGAAACCTTCAAATTTTATTTATAAATCATATCATATTTTAAATGATGTTACTAATTTTCAGCTTCATACAAATTTAGCTAACTTTACTCTAACAATCTCACAATATCAAATCAACATCCAACGCACCTTGCCAAACGTGCCAGCGCCAATCTTCAGACCGCGCTGCCACTTGAAGGTGAGCTGGCGCAGCTTGGGCTCGTAGCTGGGCGCAGCTGTGCCCAGCACGCGGCCCACGCTGCCCGCCGCGCGGAGCGTAGCGTCTCGATGCTCGTCGAGTTGACGTATCGCTTGCGTTACGCGTTTACTGTGATCTGAAATAGCGGCAGATATTCGATCAGGAGGCGGAATTCGAAACCGCGTTCTCCGCCGCATTCCGGGACGATGTTTAGAAGCTAGACTTACTAATCCTTATCCCTCCTAGCTACTCTTGCTTTATTACTATTATTAAAAATGTATATAATTATATATCTACTAGCGGTCCGCCCCGGCTTCGCCCGTGGTACATATTTCGCAATAAAAAGTGGCCTATGTCCTTTCTCGGGTATCAAAATATCTCTATACCAAATTTCATGCAAATTGGTTCAGTAGTTAAGGCGTGATTGAGTAACAGACAGACAGACAGAGTTACTTTCGCATTTAAGTATAATATTAGTATGGATGTGCTATTTATTAAATAGGTTTGAAGTTGGTGCCGAACATTAAGCACTTAGTATTAAGCCCGTGCACCGACATCAAACCTTTTTAATATATAGCATATATATTATTTACTACATATTATTTATATGTATTATATAAATAATATGTAGTAAATAATAATGTCAAATCTTTTTTATTTCTTACTTTTCCGTTTTTGAAGTCGGTTGTTTTTAAAGCAGTTATTTTTATTAGTGAATATTAAGCTTTCCGTGCGATTAGAGCTTTTTGTGAAAATTAAGCTCTCCATGCGATTAGAGCTTTTTGTGAAAATTAAGCTCTCCGTGCGATAAGAGCTTTTGTGAAAATTAAACTCTCCGTGCGATTAGAGCTTTTTTGTGAAAATTTAGCTTTCCGTGCGAATAGAGCTTTTTGTGAAAATTAAGCTCTCCATGCGATTAGAGCTTTTTGTGAAAATTAAGCTCACCGTGCGATTAGAGCTTTTTGTGAAAATTAAGCTCTCCGTACGATAAGAGCTTTTGTGAAAATTAAACTCTCCGTGCGATTAGAGCTTTTTGTGAAAATTAAGCTCTCCGTGCGATTAAGAGCTTTTTTGTGAAAATTTAGCTTTCCGTGCGAATAGAGCTTTTTGTGAAAATTAAGCTCTCCATGCGATTAGAGCTTTTTGTGAAAATTAAGCTCACCGTGCGATTAGAGCTTTTTGTGAAAATTAAGCTTTCCGTGCGATTAGTTTTTTGTGAAATTAAGCTCTCCGTGCGATTAGAGCTTTTTTGTGAAAATTAAGCTTTCCGTGCGAATAGAGCTTTTTGTGAAAATTAAGCTCTCCGTGCGATTAGATTTTTGTGAAAATTAAGCTCTCCGTGCGATTAGAGCTTTTTTGTGAAAATTTAGCTTTCCGTGCGAATAGAGCTTTTTGTGAAAATTGAGCTCTCCGTGCGATTAGAGCTTTTTGTGAAAATTAAGCTCTCCATGCGTTTAGAGCTTTTTGTGAAAATTAAGCTTTCCATGCGATTAGTTTTTTTGTGAAAATTAAGCTCTCCGTGCGATGAGAGCTTTTTGTGAAAATTAAGCTCTCCATGCGTTTAGAGCTTTTTATGAAAATGAAGCTTTGCGTGCGATTAGTTTTTTGTGAAAATTAAGCTCTCCGTGCGATGAGAGCTTTTTGTGAAAATTAAGCTCTCCGTGCGATGAGTTTTTTGTGAAAATTAAGCTCTCCGTGCGATGAGAGCTTTTTGTGAAAATAAAGCTCTCCGTGCGATGAGTTTTTTGTGAAAATTAAGCTCTCCGTGCGATTAGAGCTTTTTGTGAAAATTAAGCTCTCCATGCGATTAGAGCTTTTTGTGAAAATTAAGCTCTCCATGCGTATAGAGCTTTTTGTGAAAATTAAACTCTCCATAGATTAGAGCTTTTAATGAAAATTAAGCTTTCCATGCGATTAGTTTTTTTGTGAAAATTAAGCTCTCCGTGCGATGAGAGCTTTTTGTGAAAATTAAGCTCTCCGTGCGATGAGTTTTTTGTGAAAATTAAGCTCTCCGTGCGATTAGAGCTTTTTGTGAAAATTAAGCTCTCCATGCGATTAGAGCTTTTAGTGATAATTTAGCTCTCCGTGCGATGAGAGCTTTTTGTGAAAATTAAGCTTTCCGTGCGATTAGAGCTTAATGAGAAAAATTAAGCTCTCCGTGCGATGAGAGTTTTTTGTGAAAATAAAGCTCCGTGCGATTAGTTTTTATGTGAAAATTAAGCTTTCCGTGCGAATAGAGCTTTTTGTGAAAATTAAGCTCTCCATGGGTTTAGAGCTCTTTGTGAAAATTAAGCTCTCCGTGCGATTGGAGCTTTTTGTGAAAATTAAGCTTTCCGTGCGATATGAGCTTTTTGTGAAAATTAAGCTCTCCATGCGATTAGAGCTTTTTGTGAAAATTAAGCTCTCCATGCGATTAGAGCTATTTGTGAAAATTAAGCTCCGTGCGATTAGAGCTTTTAATGAAAATTAAGCTCTCCGTGCGATTAGAGCTTTTTTGTGAAAATTAAGCTTTCCGTGTGGATAGAGCTTCTTGTGAAAATTAAGCTCTCTGTGTGATTAGAGCTTCTTGTGAAAATTAAGCTTTCCGCGTGATTAGAGCTTTTAGTGAAAATTAAGCTCTCCATGCGATTAGAGCTTTTTTGTGAAAATTAAGCTTTCCGTGTGAATAGAGCTTTTTGTGAATATAAAGCTTTCCGTGCGATTAGCTTTTTATGAAAATTAAGCTCTCCATGCGATTAGAGCTTTTTTGTGAAAATTAAGCTCTCCGTGCGATTAGAGCTTTTTGTGAAAATTAAGCTTTCCGTGCGATTAGAGCTTTATGCGAAAATTAAGCTCTCCGTGCGATTAGAGCTTTTTGTGAAAATTAAGCTTTCCGTGCGATTAAAGCTTTTTGTGAAAATTAAGCTCTCCGTGCGATGAGAGTTTTTTGTGAAAATTAAGGTCTCCGTGCGAATAGAGCTTTTTTGTGAAAATTAAGCTCTCCATGGGATTAGAGCTCTTTGTGAAAATTAAGCTCTCCATGCGATTAGAGCTTTTTGTGAAAATTAAGCTCTCCGTGCGATTAGAGCTTTTTGTGAAAATTAAGCTCCGTGCGATTAGAGCCTTTAATGAAAATTAAGCTCTCCATGCGATTAGTTTTTAGTGAATATTAAGCTTTCCGTGCTATTAGAGCTTTTTATGAAAATTAAGCTCTCCGTGTGATTAGAGCTTCTTGTGAAAATTAAACTCTCTGTGTGATTAGAGCTTTTTGTGAAAATTAAGCTTTCCGTGCGATTAAAGCTTTTTGTGAAAATTAAGCTCTCCGTGCGATGAGAGTTTTTTGTGAAAATTAAGCTCTCCGTGCGATTAGAGCTTTTTTGTGCAAATTTAGCTTTCCGTGCGATTAGAGCCTTTAATGAAAATTAAGCTCTCCATGCGATTTTATGCGGTTATTAATTCGGCCGGTATATTTTTTTATGTATGTACACCGATTACTCCAAGGTTTCTGAACCGATTTACGTGATTCTTTTTTTGTTCGATGCGGGATGGTGTCGAATTGGTCCCATAAATTTTTTTTTCGGATAGGCCCAGTAGTTTTTATTTTATGAGCATTTTTGTCTGTACTCGATGACTAAGTTGATATGTAGCAAGTAACTTTGATTCACTTCCCGGTAACCGATTGAGCTGAAATTTTGTATACGTATGTAAATTTGATAGCGATGAAACATTATCATGACATGAAGCTGATTTGATGATGGAATCGGAAGGTGGCCATAGGAACTCAGTAATATATTGACTCAACTTTATCGAGTTTGTGCTCGTTTGATTCGTGTTCAAAAATACACTAAAAAGTATTAAATAAAAATAACTGCGTTAAAAACAACCGACTTCAAAAACGGAAAAGTAAGAAATAAAAAAGATTTGATATTATTAACTACTACATAATATTTATTGTACATATTTCGCAATAAAAAGTGGCCTATGTCCTTTCTCGGGTATCAAAATATCTCTATACCAAATTTCATGCAAATTGGTTCAGTAGTTAAGGCGTGATTGAGTAACAGACAGACAGACAGAGTTACTTTCGCATTTATAATATTAGTATGGATTAACAAATACGAAAGTGTGTTTGTTTGTGTATATTTCATGTCACAGCGGAACGAAAGTTATAAAGGCTAGTATTTGCCGCGGTCAATTAATATAATAAAACTTGCGAAGTAGTACTTCATAAAACCTAACAAAGAATTGAAATATTCTATTGGATTTCAGCAGTGTATAGTAATAGTGTCTTCAATGCTACTCAATTATTTAATACACAAAAAAGCTTTGCCTTTTCATATGCTGAATGAAGAATGAATCTAATAATAGTCTAATAATACATTATTTTCATTCTAGAGCTGCAAATTTTAGATTTTATTCTGAAACATGTTTTACATCATTACATAGACGACATCATTATAGCATTCATATAAACTGAAATTCAAGTCATTATAAAATTATTATGTTTCTCTGTTCCATAATACTCGGGTACCACCAGAAGGACGGTACCCGGATCTTTGGAAGGCTTACGTGGGGACACGGATCCAACACGCAGAGGCCCTTTCGAGAATTTTAATGTGTTGTGGGACACCAGCCGCAGCCTGCCCATGACTGCACTATAGAGATACAGCCCTAGGCAGTCCGCGGCCGATGTAGGACTATTGCAAGATAAGGGAATAAAATAAACTGGGCTATGGAATGGGATGTTAATGGACCGGAATTAAGGACTATGGAAGACTATGGCACCTGCCTTTCTACTAAGATATAGCAAAAAATTGTTGGCAGGTGGTGACTCGCCCTCTCACTGTATGGGCCCCCGAAATAAGTCGCTGCAATAGTGCGACAAGGGGGCAACATATTGTGAGCAGCTAAGGGTGGAGAGGCGTCCCTGGACTTTAAACTACGATCACGCGCTCCCTGAGGGTCCAGCATCACGTGCCCACTCGCCACTTACGCTTCGCATCCACCCTTCGAGCTAAAAGCTCTCGCGACTCCACTCTGGCCGGCCGGTTAAGGCAAGCCAGAGGTGGGGGTCCTGTCCTCGTCAGGCTTCACTCCGACCGGCCGGTGAAGGCGAGCCGGAGATGAAGACAGGGGCCTCCCCCGGGAGCACTCGGTTCCCGCGGGGTCGCTACTCCCCGACACCCCGCCACAAGGTGTCCTGCGGGTTGACTGATTGCACGGGTGGAATATCTATTGTCACGTAGACAATAGATATTCCAACCGTGGGCGATGGGGTCGTCACATCCCTACGCCCAAAAAATTATTATTATTATTACCAAATTAATAGAGCTATAAGAACTCACCCATCGAATCTTGACTACTAAAGACCGGCGGCGTGTCCTGCTCGCTGGGGGGCGACGAAGTGGAGTCCTTGCTCATTGTGTTCGGATTTGGCACTGGGCTCTAAATTGTATTTTAATGATCATTAGATTTAAAGTTTTTTTTTTTTTTGTAACAGGATTATTGAAATATCAAATAATATATTAAACAACAAATTATTTTTTTTTTTTTTACAACGATTTATTAAAGAAGCTATGCGTTTGCAAGCCTACACAAAAATTAACGTTACAGAAAATATTTTTTAATGAAGTCAAGCAATTATAAAGAAAACCTCACGTGCAATCTCAGTCTATGTCGGTGCGGTGTGGGCGACATGGAGGACGAGTATGTGGGTTCGGTTCTCGGCGCCGGCCGGGAGCCAATCACGTGGGATATGCAACCGTCCATTTGTTGTTTTAGAGCCTGAAATTGTTATTTTAATAAATGCATACATATTGAAAGAAATAATAATTATTTAATACTTGGAATATAATTAGGAAATAGTATTATTGTAAACTTATTGTAATATGCAAATACAGAACGAAATAATAATTTTATATATAACTAGCGGTCCGCCCCGGCTTCGCCCGTGGTACATATGAAAAATAGATATTGGCCGATTCTCAGACTTACCCGATATGCACAGAAAATTTCATGAGAATCGGTCCACCCGTTTCGGAGGAGTATGCAGACTAACATTGTGACACGAGAATTTTATATATAAGATTATATTACTGATATACCTATTTTAAGCAGTTATGATCGTATTCCAGTACTTCAATTTATAAATTTGCAAAAGTTACTCTTATTTCACTCTGATGGTTTTTTTTTTTTTTATTGGTAATAGGGAAGCGCTTGAACTCAATCTCGCCTGATGTTAAGCTGAGATGTGGTCTAAGATGGAACGCGCTTCCCTAGAAGGTACCTGTTCACTCTACGCTTGGTATTTTTGTATATACTTTTTTAATCTTTTATCTTACCTCAAATTCCTCATCAGTCAAATGTTTAGTATTGTAAGGATCACAGGCTAACATTAGGAACTCTAGACCTTGACTCGCCCATCTGCGGAATAATTTAAAATCACATCATAATACTGTACTGTACTGTACTGTATTGTACTGTACTGTATTGTAATTGTAATTATATAAATATGGATTTTGGTATCTGAAATAAAGATCTATTTATTTATTTATTATTATTTATAATACAGAACTTCTAAAACCACTGCCAATAAATATGCACCACTTGTAACAACTAGATTTAATAAATAAAAAACCTACTCTTTTTCATACGACACTTTTTTAATACGCCAAAAATACCTTACCTGGGCCTCAAACCCCTGCCCCTATCGCATCTCTCGACCACGAACGCCATCCAGGCCTTCGCCAACTCGACTATAGCCCTCGCACTCCGCTTGGCCCACTCTGTTTCTTCCGCACTCGGCTGCTCTGCGGACGGCTCTGTTCGCTCTGTGCTCTCTGGTGGGCTAGAGTCGCCGGTTAGCAGCCACTCTAGACTGTCCTTTGGCTAGAAAGATAGGGTGATAAATTCTTTTAATGTGCCTTAATCGCGATTTCTACAAGACAGTCTGTGAAATGTTGTACACATTATTGTTATTCCTAGTTGTAGGGAACCTATTGTATAAAATGGTACTTAAATTTGTTTTTCTTATATTCACTAAAGACAATACAAGAAAGTAAAACAATTAAATAGTATTTTTACTTAAATAAAAATATATAACTTTCTTTTCAAAATAACCAATAACGATAATACAAGTGAATCGAATGAACACGATCGATACATATTTTTTTAAACATATAGTTTTTAGTGCATCTATTAAGTGATGAACACTTGACTCACCAAGCCCGCATCATCGAGCGCCGAGCTGTCCACCTCCTCCCCAATGCTGTCGCAGCGCAACACTCGCATGCGGCGCGGCGACGCGTGCGCGGGCCGGCACGGCGGACGGGATACTGCCGCGTCGTTCACGAAACCGTGCAGTTCCTTGTGCATCTATGGAGGATTGAGAAAATGACGAAAACATGGTAAAAATTGAGTAGTACAATATATGTTGGTCGCCTTCATCTGGTTAAATTTGTTATGTCACTGAATGACTAACACGTTCATGGATTGACGTAATTCAATTGAATAATTACGCCGAACAATGATTTTACAAACGTCACTCGACGTCCATTTAATAGAAAATTCAACCAGATGACTGCGATAAAAAGTGATAAAACACGTATAAACACTGTTGTAGAGAACAAACCGATTGCGTTTTCAATATATGCGTGCACTGTGTACGTTAAAAAATCTTGCATGTTGGTGTTTACTTACTTGACACTTGGAGAACATTATTGAAGGAATTATTGTATTAAGATTTAATGCAACCAAAATGCAAAGATTCCATTATTGAGGAAAAAAATAAACTAAACAAGCACACATCCCAACACCAAACATGAAAAGAAAACCGAAACATGAAAAGTGTAAACCGAAAAAACAAATTCAATATAACATTTGACTATGAAGGGAACCTTATAATGCGTCATGAAGACGTAATGATGTGAATGGACCTTTCAACCAAGAACTTGAAGAACGACTTTGTTCAAAACAAACTCAACACTGTTCACTGAACAAAATACGTATATGTATATGATCAAAGATGTATACGAATAGACAAACATAAAATATTTTAGACCCCGTACCAAACACAAGACAACACGATCACAAAAGCACACCATAGACCATCGACACCAAAAACAACAACACAAGCACATCAATACCATCGGATTAATCGACTGATGTATGAGTATAGTCTCGGGGCGGCGTCTCCGCTCCACGGGCGGAGGCGCCAGGGGCTGCAGCGACGCGGGGCGAAGCCTCCGGGCCTGCAGCTCGCGCTCGTGCTTGTACGGGCCGTGCACGAACTTGTGCATCTCCGTGTGCATCTACGGAAATGTGCGTGCGTGTGTGCGTGCGCGTGCGCAGTGTGCGTATGCGACATGCGACTTGCGTGTGCAACTTATTGGATTTTTAAATTAAATCATGCAAAGTATTAAGTTTTAAATTTATAGTTATTCCATGCTTCAATAGGTATAGCAGTTAGTGGATATTATTCACAAGGTTATAGAAATCTATTTTAATTCAAAGCTCAGTTCTAATTCTTATGTTTTATAACTCTATAAAATTAATATATTGTATTATCATAATACAGTCGAATACATATTTAACTATGTATATTAAAATTTAAACCACCATTTACACTATAAAAATACTTGACTAAACAGCTGTCAACTTTCCCACCCCATCCAACCTCTCTCTACTCCCCATACAGTCCCTTACAGTCAGTTACATTCCCGATCATTCTCGAACTTTCCAGAACATTCCAGAACGTTCCAGAACATACTTCTCACCTCGAAGCCGAGCTTGAACATTTGCAGCAGCAGCTCTCTTACACGTGCTCCCAAGCTTTCCCTTGCTTCCGGTGGGACTGGGGGTGGGGTCGGCTGGTTGGGCGCGGTTAGTGGGTTGCTGCGACGGAGTATCTCGTTCGTTTGTTCCACTAGGCAGTTGCAGAGGGCCATTAGACTGTCCTGGAAGTGACGGTATTGTTTACAAACTCAGAATTCAAATTTGCCCATAAAATGGGCCGAGTATTTAAAAAAAATATTAATATTATTATGTAGCTCAAAAATTCGGCAATCAAAGGTTATAGGTATGTGAGACAATCTAGTTATCCCGATGTCTATAGACCAAAATATATGTATAGAATCTAATAAAAAAATTCTAATTAAATTTTAAGCCTAAAGGTCAATTCCAACAAAAAAAAAAGACGGGTTGCACTCCGGGAGTGCCGGCAGAAGTGAAAACTTGATTATTAACGTTCAGCATGTTTGATATTTTGGAATGGTATCCGTCTTACGCATGGAATATAAAAGCTAAAAAAAAAGTCCGTCTTACGCTTTTTCGATCAGGCCACGTGTCCTAACGCGAGTTTAAGATTTTATACCCAACGCCGCTAAAGAAGTTTTCACTTCAACAAACATTTTAAACATATTTTTTTGTGTAAAGACTTCTCCTCAACTAACTTTATATATGAAGGTATGTGTCCTTTGGCACGCTATGCAATAGTCTGACATATCAGTTACACATGCACCAAGGTTTGAGTGTGTGTATCACACAAAAATACACACACTCAAACCACAACATATGATACTCACAAAAATCTTGGCCTTATTCTTATTATACATTTTCGGCAGTCGACACGCTAGTACTCTCGCCCACTGCGCCGCTTGTAACGACGCCTCTCGGGACGACGAGTAGATGTTCTGGGCTTCACGACACACTAGGTATATTATGTACCTGGCGGGATTAAATAAATAAATTATTTTTTTATTTCAGGACATTCGACGACAAGACACCAAAAGTCCTACCTTCATTTATTTATAAGACGGCGTTTAATAAAGAGCCTAGGCTGTTGATAAAATGGCTGGTTGAACATGCACATGATCTGATTAATCGCTTTATTGAATGAATGAATGAAAATACTACATTTGATTAAATTGGAAAAGTAACCAAAACAAATAGACAAAGAGCCTTTTCTATTAGTTATTATAAGATATCGGGGTTAAAACATAATATAAATTAGTTTACCTGGGATCATTTATTATATTGGTCTCCTTAACTTCACTGAGATTTTCAAACTGATCCTGGAATTCTTTTAGCAGTCTATCGAGTTGGTTGCAAGCAATTTGCCTGCGAAACAAAACCAGTTCCTTATATGTGAAAAATTTCTTGAAAGGCGAACGGGTAAATATCCAGTACATATTATATTGATGATACACTACTTAATTTAATGTATTTAAAAATAAAATAGACAGTGTACGGATATTATACCGTAAAAGTGTATGTTTGAGTCATCTCAAAAGCTTTATTTGCATCATTGCAAAGTCAAACCAAATTCATAGTCACCCTAACTACCATTTCTTCATAAACGTCAGTGATTGGTTGAGTAATGAGTTGTCAAAACGTTAGACAAGGACCATTTCGTTTTGGGAGACCTCTCATTTGGACCGATTTTGGTTAGGTTTCGCTTATAAGGCAAAAGCGACCTTAAGTATATAGTAATAGATCATATTTTATCAAAACAAAAAATTTTGGTGCACAGTCTAGTTAGTATAACGTTAGCTTCCGCTTATAAAGGAAAAGCTACCTTAAGTTTGTGGTAATAGATCATATTTTATCAAAACAAATATTTTGGTGCAGTTTAGTTAATAGTATAACGTGTTTGCAGTGTACACTCGTAGTGTGGTGTCAGTGAGGTGCTAGTATAGTGCTAGCACACCCCGGACACTCCATACAAAATTATCGTTTTGACAGTCACACTGTAGAGACTGCAAATGTGTGTGTTCACGCTTTATGGTTGGCACATTTGTGACTAGCGTAAAAAAAAATTCGCGTTTTTCTGATGAAATACATCCGTAAACAGCACAAAATCTAACCATTTTCTACGAAAAACGATAATCACCAATCCAAAATAATTAATTATTTTTAAGTAAATTTGATTAATGTTGTCAATCTTCGTTGCGTATCGTCCTTGCAGAACAATGTGGACCATTTTTGGACTGATCGTGCGGGGTGAGGTAAGTGTTTAATTTTGGCGGGAGGCGGAGAGTGTCCGTTCTGTAGCGTTTAGCTACTATTATGTATTCTGTGGTGCTAGTTTAGTGCTAGTGCAGAGCTAGAGTAGTGCATTGTATTGCTAGTATGATGCTAGTATAGTGTCAGTGTCTGCTAGTGCAGTGTATACACTCACGCGAAGGCGGGCGGCACGAGCCCCTTGGCGGAGGGCGCGCGGGCCCCGAGGCGCGCCGCGAACGCGCACTCGGCGGACAGAGCGCCGCGAGACAGAGCCTCCGTGGCCGACATCTTGCTCAGGTACGAGAGGTATTGCTGCAAGATTATTATTATTAAACTAGCAGTCCGCCCCGGCTTCGCCCGTGGTACATATTTACGTTTTCTCTACGTAAGAACCATCCTCGTACTTCAAGGAATATAATAAAAAAAGAATTAACGAAATCGGTTCAGCCGTTCTCAAGTTATGCGCTTACCAACACATTTTGGGATTCATTTTTATATTATAGAGAAGAAGAAGATTACACACATCACATTTTATTTGAACACTATTAAGGGTCGACGCAAACAGGCTAATTATTATTAAATTACACATATCACAATTTATTTGAATATTATGAAGGGTCGACGAAAAGTCATCGTCTACAGTCACAAGTGGCCAGCGACAATCTCTTGACACATTTTTTCATAAATATATTGTACAGAGGCTGGGCACACGTGTAGCCAGTGGCGACCACTAGCCCCAGAAGTGTCCGCGACAAAATATATGAAAACATGCGTCAAATGGCTGCATCAACAATAACATCAAAGTGTAAGTGTAATTGTAGTGCCAAGTGTATTTTAGTGTAGTGTATTCACACTCACTTGTGTAGCAGTCTCAACAGTGGCATCATAAGTCTTCAATATCTGCACCAGATCGGCCCGTACTCCGGGATCCACGCGCCAACCGCGTAATGCTGCGCACACGTTTCGTGCGAACGACGCGCGAGTTTCTGCCGCTATATCCAGACCCTCACGGAGCTCGTGGATAAGCTGGTAAAAACATAAATTTGGGTAGTAATTACTTTTCTGTATATTGACGATTCAAAAGCGCTTTTAAACAAAGTCTTCTTGAATAAATAAATGTTTTAGTTTGAGAGACAAGTAGTAAGTAATGAGAGGAATGTGTATTTAGTAATCTAAGTAATTAAAAAAATTAAAGTTAATCATCTCATAAGAACTTGACAAGGAGTATTTTGAACTGATGTTTTATTTCCAGTAATGATGGATATTTTAATATTTAACGTGTCTTTAGTTACGCGTCAACTTTTTAAGCAACCACAAAAAAAACAGTATACTATAAATTTCTATACAATTTGATAAGAAAACGCAAGGCATAAACATTGGTCCTTCAAGCCAATCAACAAACTAAACACAAGATAGAGAAAAAATCAGTTTTATTACCTGTTTAATAGTCAAACATGATGGCTGATCCGGCCTCATGTCTATCCTTAGCGAGAGATAGTCGTGCAAGGCTTCCATACAAATACAATTCAGTAGGAGAAAGTGATTTCGGTAGGAGGGGAGACGCATTGATAAGTTTTCTGGACACCAACATCCAAATCTACAAAAAAAAAAAACAAAATTTAACGTGTATATTTTTTTTTTTTTTAAGGTCCACCAAACTGGACATAGCACTACAAAGATAGATATGGTTATTCTATGATACATCACAAGTAATAGGTGCTAGACCTTCTAGAGGTGAACACAGCCTGCAATAATAAGTACGCGAACATACGCGACATATTTACATTATTACAATATTAACATAATTTAGAAAAATAACATTATGGATCAATTTAAATACAATATTTATGCAATTTTGGAAACTAATTTTTTAAATGAATTTAGGGATGCGCTAAATATATCGACGTTATTACATACTTTTTCGTTATAAGCTGAACACATGCGGTGCAATGACGAGTGTTGAGCGTAGTTTGTACGACAAAAGGGAAGACTAAACGTTTTCATGTTAGTGGGACGGCTGAATGGCCTTGGTACATGTATGCTAATTTTTCCTAATAATTGAGAATTATCTATTTTACCATTTATAATTTTGTATAGAAACACGATATCAGAAAGGGTCCGTCTGCTTTCAAGCGATTTCATTTTAAAGTGCATAAGTCTAGAAGAATAAGACGTTAGGTTACGGCAAAGATTGTGAGTGAAAGTTAGGTGGTACAGGAATTGTTTCTGTATCCGTTCCAACCGCTGTATGTGTACGGCATAAGTAGGATTCCACACAGGGCTACAGTATTCGAGGAGAGATCGTACGTAGCAATTAAAAAGCAATACTGGTACTTCAGAGTCATTAAAGAATTTGCTCTGTCTAATGATGAATCCAGAAAGGCGTGCGGCCCTTGTTGCTAACGAGTCTATGTGCTCGCGAAAGTCGACTTTTGTGTCCACCACAACACCGAGATCGCGAATGTTCGTGACTTCACCGATTGGAATGTTATCAATAGAGTAAGTTACATGAAGTGGATTACGTTTCCTTGTGAATTTTATATGATAACACTTAGATACGTTAAGGAACATGTTATTTTTTGCGCACCATAATGTAATGCTGTTGATATCGTTTTGTAATGCTAAAGTATCTTCATATTACGTACATAATTGTGATTGCGGTCAGCCGGACGGCTACCCGCATAGTGCGTTTACGCTCTAAGAAGTGAAAATTCTTTGGCAAGATTCATAGGTACCAAAATCGTCGCCTGACTCCATGACGTGACGGTATATTACCTTGAAATTTTACTCTAAACGCGCCCAAAGTTTCACTTCAAAAAAACAATTTACGCTAAGTAATCATTAGCTCACCTTCTCAATTCGTTCATGTTTTTCACACTGTGTCCATTTTCTTTGTTATTTTGGTCTCCATCCCGATGTTCGACTTCTACTTCTTCATCCGCGAAAGTATCTTCCTGTTATGTGTTAATTGAAACAAAAAAAAACATTGGCTATTCATATTGTAGGTATAACTATTCTCAAAATATATTGGTAAGAAAAATGTTTTGCAATTCGTACATGCTATAAAAATATACATTTATGGTTGAGAAATATATCGAGCACTTATTTAAAAAAATACATTTTTTTAAATTTTTATTTAATGGTACCTAAAGTCAAAATAGTTTAAGAATATTTACCGTCGGCTCCTGCAGCGTGAGGTAGACCTTTTGCAGCAGCGTGCTGCAGATCTTGTTCATGAACATCATGCAACGCCGCACGCCGGCCGTCTTCAGGATCTCACGATGATAGTCTCTGACGAATGATATAATAATTATTTTAAAACATTGTTATACATTTTCCATAATCGTATACATATTTTGGTCTTTACTGATGGTGTTGACAGTATTTTTTTTTGAAGTGAAAACTTCTTTAGCGGCGTTGAGCACTTTTTCTGTAATGGGTATAAAATCTTAAACTCGCGTCAGGACACGTGACCTGATCGATAAAGCGTAAGACGGATTTTTTTTTTAGCCCTTATATTCCATGCGTAGGACGGATACCATTCCAAAATATCAAACATGCTGAACGTTAATAATCAAGTTTTCACTTCTGCCAGCACTCCCGGAGTGCAACCCGTCTTTTTTTTTATTTAATTTGGTCCAATAATACAATAGTGTCTGGTGTGGCACTTATGCAACATAGACATATAAGAATATTTTTTTACTGCAATTTTAGGAACCTTATCCCCCCCCGCTCACCTGTAGGCGGACACCTGCGTGCGCGCGAGCAGGCGCAGCTGCGTGAGGTCGTGCAGCGCGCCGAGCCGCAGGGCACCAGCACACTGCTGCTCTATCCCTCCCCCCGCTCACCTGTAGGCGGACACCTGCGTGCGCGCGAGCAGGCGCAGCTGCGTGAGGTCGTGCAGCGCGCCGAGCCGCAGGGCACCAGCACACTGCTGCTCTATCCCTCCCCCCGCTCACCTGTAGGCGGACACCTGCGTGCGCGCGAGCAGGCGCAGCTGCGTGAGGTCGTGCAGCGCGCCGAGCCGCAGGGCACCAGCACACTGCTGCTCTATCCCTCCCCCCGCTCACCTGTAGGCGGACACCTGCGTGCGCGCGAGCAGGCGCAGCTGCGTGAGGTCGTGCAGCGCGCCGAGCCGCAGGGCACCAGCACACTGCTGCTCTATCCCTCCCCCCGCTCACCTGTAGGCGGACACCTGCGTGCGCGCGAGCAGGCGCAGCTGCGTGAGGTCGTGCAGCGCGCCGAGCCGCAGGGCACCAGCACACTGCTGCTCTATCCCTCCCCCCGCTCACCTGTAGGCGGACACCTGCGTGCGCGCGAGCAGGCGCAGCTGCGTGAGGTCGTGCAGCGCGCCGAGCCGCAGGGCACCAGCACACTGCTGCTCTATCCCTCCCCCCGCTCACCTGTAGGCGGACACCTGCGTGCGCGCGAGCAGGCGCAGCTGCGTGAGGTCGTGCAGCGCGCCGAGCCGCAGGGCACCAGCACACTGCTGCTCTATCCCTCCCCCCGCTCACCTGTAGGCGGACACCTGCGTGCGCGCGAGCAGGCGCAGCTGCGTGAGGTCGTGCAGCGCGCCGAGCCGCAGGGCACCAGCACACTGCTGCTCTATCGGCTCCATGCCGTCCGACACCACCACCTCGGGGGTCACACTGCCGCTACTGGCTGTGTAATCTGAAAGTTTACATTCCTAAAACTTCTCATATGGTATCGTGTGTGGCATCTATGATGTGAGATATCGTGTGTAGCATCTGTGATGTGAGATATCGTCTGTGGCATCTGTAATGTGCGGTATAATGTGTGGCAACTGTGATATGTGGTATATAATACTTTGTACATCTAAATAAACGAATACAACTAAAAGAAACAGAACAATTTTTTTCAAATTGAAAGAACTGCGGTAAATAAATTCTACGTTTATTATGTCGACTCAAAAGTGCTATGTAAATTTGTTACATTTGAGATCACTTACAATTTAAAGTGAATAAAAAAAATAAGAAACCACTGTGCACTCACCAGATCTACTATATCCGCTGTCCACCGATTTCTCCTTATCCAGAGATTCATCAGCTCCATCGTCTCTCTTATCATCACTAGTTTGTTCATCACCAATCTTATCACCATCATCTACACTGTCTTTAGTTTCCTTATCTTCACCACTTTGTTCTACGGGAGTTTTGTCACTTTTGGGCGTGTCTTGAGGGGCGTGATCTTCGATACCGGAATCTTTCTTATCATCCGTGTTATCAGACTGTGCGCTCGTGTCGCTGTTACTCGAGTTGTTCGAGTCGCTAGGGTTGCAACTGACGTTAAAGCGTACTGTGCAGGGGCGCGGCGTGTCTGATGATTTGCTGAAGGAATGACATTTAACTTAGAATGTTTTCTTATCAATGTATTATTGCTTAAATTGATATGTTTGCAGACAGTCTTGTAAGAGATATGAGGGATATTTTTGTATGTATAACTTTAAAGATCGCTTTTAAAAAAAGTCTTCGTTATAGTTGGAAAAACATGATAACATTTTATGACTATTTGACTGAAAATTACGTTCGCGTTTATACATTCAAACAACCAGTATTTATGAAATGTAGTATTGAAGATTTCTCGTAATCTTTGCAATATTTGCGTCAACGACGCCGCTCTACAAATCTCTGTCGCTCATCATTTAAAAATAAACCTTATTGCAACCAAATAAAGTTGTTTTTTTCCACTACACCAATACCCGAAACTCACCTACTAGTCGAGTCCACAGACGTCTTATGCTGCATATTCCGTCGACGGTTTTTCATCCGCACGGTGTGCAACATTCGCCGCACGGACAGGATCTTGAGACGCAGGTGTAGAGCCGTGTTGTACCAGAGACACATCGCCTGGAGATTAATATGATACATAAGAAAAGAAATTTATTTATTTATTTATTATATAAAACCATTCCTACCATTACAGTTTACCAGTACCATTACAGAAATAAAGAATGTTGGAAAATGTACATTTTAAAATTCACATTTTTTATATATTTAACAAGAGTTAATTGTTTTTTGATATAAATGTTTGTTTGTTTGAACGCGCTAATCTCAGGAACTACTCGTCCGATTTAAAAAATTCTTTCAATGTTAGACAGCCCATTCATCGAGGAAGGCTATAGGCTATATATCATCACGCTAAAGCCAACAGGAGCGGAGCCACGCGGGTGAAATTAGATAAAACTGACGGGCTGGTTGGTAGTGACCCTGCCTTCAAAGCCACTGGTCGTGGGTTCGATTCCCACCCGGGGAAAATATTTGTGTGATGAACATAGATGTTTGCTCTGTGTCTGTGTGTTAATTATCTATGTGAGTATTTATTTAAAATTATATATGTATGTTTATCAGCCATCTGGTTTCCATGACAAGAGCGAAAGCTTAGTATGGGATCAGATCGTGCCGTGTGTGAAAATATTTATTATTTAATTAATATTTATATAAAACGCATGATCACCCTGAGCCGGTGTGCCAGCTTCGGCTGCGCGAGCGCCGGGTGGTCGCACGCGGCGGCCAGCGTGGACGGGTACAGCGCGGTCGCCGCGTCGAACGCGTCCAGCAGCGCGCACACGTCGCGCATCGCAGACCCTATCGCTTCTGAGCACACTGTGCACTCGATGTTGAGACATCCTGTTTGGTATTCTGCTACACATACATATTATAATAATTTAAAAAAATAATAAAAATCGTTTATTTGCTTCATAAAACACTGTACAATACGCTTTGAACTATAGATGATAGATATTAGATACACACTTCCATAGGGAGACATAAAAAATATAAAAGGGCGGTTTAAATTAACTAAATCTGTAAGTCAACGTCTGTTTTTTGACAGGAACATAAGTTTAACTGCAACACGTTTACACTGACAAAATCGAGGTGTGATGTGCATGTTTAGGTACATTGTATACAGGGTGTTACAAATTTAGTGTAAAAAGATAAAAAGAACATATAGTTTTTCACACACAGATTACGTAAAAATTACTCATAACGATGGATTTTTACAAATTATAAATTCGTCAACTCTGTATGTACACCCCTGACGACGAGCCGAACTTCGCCATCACACGCGTTTACGTTCAGACGCGTTCTCTTAAACAGGTAATGAAACACACCCATGCAATAACACTGAATGTGCGTTTTTCTTCCAAAATACAAAATAAAACACAAGCGTAAACACAAAGCACATCAAAATATAGGAAAATTAGATCATTCATTTATATTTCTTTTAAGTGTGTATTTGTAAAATTTTCATGACTATTTAGAAGAAAGAAAGAATTTAGGAGATCATGAAGCAATATTTTTGTGTTGATTAATTATTCGATTAATTATATGATCATGTATGAAAAAATTTCATTTTCTCACTAAATGTACTGAAAGTATACGTGTATTGTCTGTTACTTTTAAAGAATTTCAGAACGTGACCTTATGATTAGGTTTTCATAGACACAATGCCCACATTTTCGTATCGGAATCTACCGCCTGCGCGAAGGTAGGGTTGTCAACGCACAGTTTCAGAAAAAAAAATAGCATCATTTTATGTGTCGTTTTGTTGTTCAAGTATTTTATACGTAATCAGTAATATTCAAAACTAAAAATCCATTGAGCATATTACACCACATGCGGGACACCCTGTATAGTATAAAAATAATTTATCCAATAGAATTTAAATTTATTTTTAATTTTAAGTTTAGTTTTGTTTTCTATATGAGTACACCATCACTCACCATCACCACCCAGTTTCAACTGAGTTTCATCCGTATACTCCAAGGAGAGATCTTCGTTCGAACACTCTAGAGTGGTCTGTAATTGGCCACTCGATCTGCAGCACGGACGGTGACTAATAAATCTGGAAAACAATTTAAGAATGAAGATCGTGTTTGCCCAGCACACGTGTCAGAAGTGAAACATCTTTGGCAAGATTCAAAGATACCAAAATTTACCTTACTCCATGACGGATGGCATTGCCATGACACGACCTTGAAATTTTACTCTCAACGCCTAAAGAAGTTTCACTTCAAAAAATGTATTTATACTCACTTATATTCTAGTATATCCCGCACAATATTAGGAATGACATTCCTCTGTGCACACAAGAATGCGTCCTGCTGCGCCAGACTTCGGCCTGCTATTTTGGCCTGGATTTCCAGCCAGATGAGATCCTTCAATTCGTTCTGCCATACTTTTTCTTCTCTACTTATCTGAATTGTAAATAGAAATTAAAATTTTACAGATTTTTTCTAAGGAAATAATATGGTGTCATGAAATATACTAAATAAGAAAAAACCGGCCGAGTGCGTGTCCGACCACGCCTAAAGTAGGGTTCCGTAGTCATTTTTTGACACCGTGCTGTTTTGCATTTCTTGCATCATCATCAACCATCTCCCTATCCCGTATCTCACGGGTTCGGCTACGAGGATACTGGTTTTCACAGAAAACAACTTTTCATATTTTCATTCTCATCCTCACTCTCACTCTCATCCTCACGCTCACTCTCATCCTCACTCTCACTCTCATCCTCACTCTCAGCCTTACTCTCACTCTCATCCTCAAGCTCACTCTCATCCTCACTCTCATCCTTACTCTCACTCTCATCATCACGCTCACTCTCACTCTCATCCTCACGCTCACTCTCATCCTCACGCTCACTCTCACTCTCATCCTCACTCTCCTCCTCACTCTCACTCTCATCCTTACTCTCACTCTCATCCTCACGCTCACTCTCATCCTCACTCTCATCCTCACGCTCACTCTCCTCCTCACTCTCACTCTCATCCTCACGCTCTCTCTCATCCTTACTCTCACTCTCATCCTCACCCTCACTTTCATCCTCACGCTCACTCTCATCCTCATCCTCACGCTGACTCTCATCCTCACTCTCACTCTCATCCTTACTCTCACTCTCATCCTCACTCTCGTTTTCATTTCCATTTCCATCTCCATCTTCATTTTCATTTTACATATTTTCACCATTTTTAAACACCTAACATCCTTCTACATTACTAAATTATCTACACTTCAAGCAAAATATATGAAAACAACGCGTACTCACTGTCCGCCTGCAGCCCTTCTCAATGTTGCCCATATTGATGAGCATACTGAACGTATTGTGGAAGTTCACTCTGCTCGGAGGCAGTTCCTCATCAGGTCGCTCGAGCACCAGCTCCTCAGTCGGCCTGCACTTGAGCCGTGACGTCAGCGACATGAAGCGGTTGCAGGACTCCACCTTCCGGAGTGAAAGAAGACGAGAAGACAGATTTTGCGACAATTTATTTGGGACAGCACACACAGAACATGCAGGTCATAAAACACATAAAAGGCAACATAGATAAAGTAGCACAATACCTACTAATTAATAAAAAAGATAATGAAATTATTCTGTTGTACAAACACATGATATAGGTATTAGTTCTAGGATTGGTAATGATTCTCGAAAAACAGGTACATGAAATGCTGCTTTATACACTAAAAAAAAGAAGAGACACGGGAATTTTAAGTTTTTTGAAGTAAAAATTCTTTAGGCGCGTTGAGGGTAAAATTTCAATTCATGTCATGTGACGGTATGTCATGGAGTAAGGCGACGACTTTGGTATCTTTGAATCTTGCACAAAGAAGTTTCATATATGTGTGCTTGGCACACACGCTCTTTTATTATACATGTAAAATTACAAGCTTATAGTAAGAGAAAAAATGTTACTATAAAACTTACCAACGTCGGCACCGCCGGCACGGGCCCGGGAGAGGGAAGGGAGTCAGCTTTCGGCTCCCTCTGCCCAAACTCCTGTTTCCAGTCCCTCTCCTTGGACCTGACTAGCTTGAGGCTCGCGCGCTTTTTTAACCGTTCTGAAATAATCAGTTTATAACATTTTACACGTTTTTCGTTCATCAATATGACTAAAACTAAAAAATTTCTCGAGAACTGCTCCATCAATTGGTGAAAACATGGTGAAAACAGAATGAAAATAGGAATTGTTTTATTATTAATTATTATTATTTTTGAGTTTATTGCGAGCAGACAGACAGACATGCACAATGCACATGACGAATGATTATATTTTATTTTAAGTCATGTTAGTTTTATATTCATTTTGTTATCTTATTCTAATTTAATACTTACCAGGTGGTGTGGGCTGAAATGCTGGAACGGGTTCTTTCTCATTGATAGATGACCGTTCATAGCACGGACTAAAGTCCATCATATTTCTGAAAATAATAACATTGGGTCAATATATTTATAGCGGGGATGTCGAACAAGCTTTAAAATGACTTGGGCTAGCTCGCAACGGGTACCATACCCACACAGAATATCCGCGTGAAATAGCAGTAAATTCTACGTATTAACGTATGACTGAATATTAATTCAGGGCGGTGGTAGCGTTTACCATATCAGGCGACCAACCAGATCTTTTGCCTGATTGCTGCTTTGCCTGATTTCAGAGATATAATTGGCCTGAGTCGACTTTACCTCTATAGATGTACATAATTAAAAAATAATAGCATTTTAGATTATCGCAGTAATCAGTCGATGAAAATAACATAGTGTTTTCCAAAAATTCAGGATCGGCAGACTATAGACTTGATAAAATAGAGATTGCGTAGTTGGCCAGTCACCGGTGAAATTTTCCGTAATGGCCATAATTCTGGCACGATATAAATAGCATGTATCCTTTGTTAGGGAATCCCACGATTAAAAATAGAATAACATTAACATTTTTATACTGCTGTACTTTTAAAACTATTGTATATATATGTGTTTGAATTGTTCTACCGTTGAGTCAGAGGGACATAACCGATCTCTGTCCTATAATCCCTGATCGCTGATTCATACATATACTGATTTAATTCAGTATTTTGTACAATTGACGTGTATTAGTAGGTATTCCAAAAATGAATGAATGTACAGATAGGATTAATGTCGAGTGTTATGGCGCGATAATACCTGATAATGAGATATGATTGCGCTTCAATGTGTGGGTTTAGTATGTATAGAATCTAATCTTTGGCATGGTGGGAATGAATAATTCGTGTGATAGGATAATTTTGTTGCGCTTTTCAAATATGTCTGTATCTATTAACAAATGCGATTGAGGGGGTTGATGATGTTTTATAACAGTACTAGGTTTCCGCCCGCGGCTTCACCCGCGTAGTCAAAGAAAAACCCGCATAGTTCCCGTACCCGTGGGATTTCCGGGATTGCGTCATTTTCCCGGGATAAAAAGTAGCCTATGTCCTTTCTCGGGTATCAAAATATCTCCATACCAAATTTCATGAAAATTGGTTCAGTAGTTTAGGCGTGATTGAGTAACAGACAGACAGACAGAGTTACTTTCGCATTTATAATATTAGTATGGATTATTCCCAGTGTGGGAAAGTGTTGACACTAGACGACCCATATTAAAGCTATTTTTTCCATACTGAAAATAATACCTACTGTTTTTAGAGATCCTAGAATGTGGGCTGAATCTAACACGACAGTATTGTCCTCTATACCAGCTGTAGAGGCATTTGCATAAACTTGCTGTCGACCTTCCCCGTCTTGTTAAATTATTTTGCATGAAAATAAAATGTTTCACGGTGATAAAAATTAGCCTATACCACTATTCATGTAAAACTTAATTATATGGCGTATTACCCGTGGGAAATATTACCCGTAGACCTAGAGCTGGGGGACCACCGTGGAAAGTCATACAATGAAATGGTTCCGTTTCGACGTAAAAGAAAGAAATTTGTAATATAAGAAAGATAATAAGAATTTTTTTTTCCTCATTTCATCTGCAATCAGCGGTTTTCGCTATAAGCGGATGTGTTGTCAGGCAAAGTTTGGCATGTAGAGCGAGCCCTCCAGTGAGGACAACTGCTCTTCAAGTAATAAAGTTAGATTGTATCTTTTCTTTTAAGACGATTGTGGTAGGACTTTTTTATCAGTTGGCTAGCTAGTTTGTTAGGATGTTTCTCCAGTCTGGCAACATAAGATTTTATATGCGTATTAATTTCACATTTTATGGAACATATGTTCGTGTGGCTATGAATTTCAGCATTAGTAGCAAACCAGGGGGCATTGCTGAGAGTTCGCAGTATAGTATTTTGCTGTCGTTGCAGTAACGAGATAGATGAATTACTGGCACTACCCCATAGTTGAATGCCGTATGTCCATATAGGTTTAGTTACACTTTTATATATCAGTAGTTTGTTGTCCAGAGACAGGCGACTTTTCCGGCGCAGTATCCAGTACAAGCTGCGGTAGCGAATGTTTATTTCTTCTCTTTTTGCTTTGATGTGGTGGTTCCAAGTCAAACGTCGATCCAAATGTAGCCCGAGGTAGCGGACTCTGTCAGTGTGTGGTAGTGTAGTATCTTTAAGCTTGACAGGCGGGCAATCATCTTTTCGAAGCGTAAAGGTGACGTGTACCGATTTTGAGGGGCTCGGTTTAATTTTCCACCTCTCCATCCAGTTCGTGACCGCGTTGAGACCTTTTTGTAAATTTTCTGATGCAATTGCCGGATCCTTACTACTTGCTAGTATTGCTGTGTCATCAGCGAATGTTGCTGTAGTAACGTTTTCAGTAAGCGGTAAGTCAGCTGTAAAAAGTGTGTAAAGTAAAGAAAAAAATCAACCTCACAGCTTTTATCCATTTATAAAATCTTATCTTAGTGAACGTCGCTTTCAAATTCTGGAAAGTGGAAAAACATCAACAGCACTGAACCCTGTGGCACACCTGCTCTGATGTTGTAGATGTTTGATGTTTTTCCACTTTCCAGAATTTGAAAGCGACGTTCACTAAGATAAGATTTTATAAATGGATAAAAGCTGTGAGGTTGATTTTGCCTTAATTTGATAATAAGAATGATGATCAAAACAGAGTTTATTGCCGACTCAGTAAAAACTACTTGTAGCGACATGTCGCCCTGAATCGCGCAAGCGAAATGTTTTCGCTACAGAGCATATATAAAACTTTCCGACATCATCCATCGGGGCCTTAACGGCCGGCCAGTCGAGTAGACTGGTCGAGGATCCTCCCTTTTTCGGTGGAGGAATTCCACCTTCCTCCACATACTTTCCAAACCGGTGGTAAATTGGTAAATTATTCCTTATTTTGACGATTCAAAAGCGCTAAGCGAAGTCTAGTTAAATAAATAAATATTGAAGTATTATTCACAGACCTCCGTTTCTCCTTGTCTCGTATCCTGGCCCTCGGTGGAGTGGTCCCCAGCAGGTCTGCCTCAGAGCCGTCCCCGCTCTCTTGCAGGAGGAAGCGGGACGAGCGCCGCGGATGACGCATCACTACATCCTGACTATCACTGGAAGTCATGGGAATCATATTATTTTTTCTGAATATGTATGTTGTTAATTAATGGGGTTCGAAAATAAAAACTAGTTAGAAATCTGAAATTCTAAATAACCGTCGCTAATTTATTCCAGAAGTTTATATTTTTTATCATTCTTTGAGACACTGTACGATGAATAACACCATTATACAACTTATTATTATTTGTATGTTTGACCATTTATAAAAACTATAAACTGCAGTTTGATGCGACTTTGCCTGGACGTTCCGATAACTTTAGCTTTACAATTTAAATCACTTCAGAACATACTAAAAATATATTTCTAAATTCATCTCTACTAAAAAATCTTAAAAATCTCAATTGAATGGATAAATGTTTACGTTTCAGTCTATTACTGTGATTCAATCTAAAAATATGATTGCGAGACAGAGACAGCGATATGCAATACGCATAATATCACTTCTAGGAACTAATCACCTGTACTAGAGATGAATGAACCTTAATTATCAATTATCGTACAAATAATTAGTTATTTAAATAATTTTGAGATGATGCGTACATGCTAATCGGTCGTTCTAGTGAACAAAGGTTATAAGAGTTCGACGACCATGTCAGAATGTCGAACGAAAACCTGTTGCAGACGCTGTTTTAAATTAGCAAATATAGTTTGTGAATATGTTAATTAAAAATTCACACAAAACTCAGGTAAATAAGGAAAACTTGTACATTTCTAAGAATCAAAACGCATGTGTCCTTCGCTGATAGCACATTTTAAAAACAAATTTTTTTATAGTTAGGTACCTAGTTTGATTACAAACCTAATTAACAATTAGTTACACGCCATAAACTATTCCATCAAGATTCCATCTTGCCTTTTTTTCAGAATCATGTCAAATTATCTGATCTAGCCATCTTTGTCCGAATAAGGTTTTGTGGATTTTACACCTTATCTTGGAGAAAATGTAATTTACATAGGTGTAATTTATTCGAATATTTTTTCTAAATAACTGTGTCATTGAATACCTAATAATTAAAATATCTATTTTATCAAGGTTTAACTCAACGTATCTTTATAAAGCAAAAATAATTTTTAGGAGCTTCTTTTTTGGCGATATTTTTGAGGGCTTAAAAAGGATGATGTACTTAATTCAAACAAAAGCATCATTTTAGTAACATAAATAATACGAATTACGACTATCATTGTACGTGATAGTAATTAATCGTGTATTTTCGGCAACATTCAATAATTAATTAAAGAACAATAACATTTTACGATTTCGTTAGTTCTGGACAGGTTGTATCGTCAGTGAAAAGACAAATGTAGGTCTGAAATTTTAAGTTCTGACCTTTATCCATAAGTGTTAAATATCATATCAGGTACTTTATCAGTAAGTCGTCAAACGGGCCAAAAATGTCATAGATATTGTCGTACCAATACAAATCAGTCTGCGGCTACGTCAGATTTCTAAGGTGGTGTGTGGTGTGTTCCTTTACATGCCACATTACCACAATATTCCACACAGACACTTAAATACATCTTGTATATACATATTTTATTTATTACTTATGTTGCAACTTGCAATAAATAATAACTAGGCCTTTTTTTTAGTGGGGAAATCATGCAAAGATTTCCACGGCCTCGGGGGAAGGGGGGTTATGTCGGATTCCTACCGACCAAAACCCCACTGTGTTCCGTCAAGCCGCATCAACGACCGGTCCACGCCCCACGGGTATGGTAGAATTTGTCCGTGACCCCATCAGCGGCTGCCCGTCTCCAGGCTCAAAACAAACTATGAGCCAGCCAGCTCTACCCTCATGGGAAATAATACTAGTGGAAACAAAAAAAAACATGATAGTTAATGTCAATAAAGAATTGAATATTTTTCTTTACTTAATTGTATGTTATTTGCTTGGATGGTCTTTCTGAATACTCTTGAGGCCGTGTCACGTAAAACGTACACACAGACGAAAGAAGATAAAATAGTATAATCAAACGCTATGATAAGCGTAACATTCCCGTGAATGTACCTAGTAATTATAATCGTCCGTTATCTAGTATCATTCTCGGAATAGAGTGCGACAGCAAACATTATTGCTTTTATCCGACACGGCTGGTTTATCAAAAATTCTTTACGAGTGACGACCTTGAACGCGTCATGATAAATTCCCGTTTTTTTTTACAGTAATGCCAAACATTACCATGTTTTACCAAACAGGATTTTTAACAAAAAATATTTAAGGTTTACCTAGGTCCTAGGTCATAATTGCAGTTTTTAAAATGGTGTGTTCCAATTATATTAGGTATTTTACCTCGAAATCTATAAACATTAAGTACATAACTATAACATACTAGCTGCTCCGCGCGGTTTCACCCCCGGGCCCCGTGGCTCCACTCCTGTAGGTCGTAGCGTGATGATATATAGCCTAAGTATAGCCTTACTCGATAAATGAGCTATCTAACACCGATTTAGCTTTATAATACATATAACATACCTATTTAACAAAATACAAATCGATAGTGTGTCGACAGTCAAGATCGCAATTATTAGTAAAATTACACACGTATACGTCTTTTTGTCAAAACATTCATAGTTCAATAAGTCTAACCTTGGCCGGTATAGGCTATTGTCGATTAATTATATGTTAAATGTATGCCTGTTAGTGCACAATGAATACAAACACAGAAACTCGACATTACATAACTAGTGGATTCACTTTAAAATCGCACTTAAAATGCTTATTCTATTCATTGGGTACTTGTAATTTACAGTATAGCTATATTTAAACAAGATGGGATATAACTTCATTGTTGCGATTTCTGTTGGGAATTATTGCAGGAAAAAGGGAATACTTTTTTTTATATGAAACTCTCATTTAATGCATTGAGGTCTAAATTAACAAACTAGTTTAAATGATATTCGGAGCTAAACTGGACCTTGAGAAGGCTTAGGTACGCTGTTTTGTTTTCCATGTATAGTTTTAGTAAAGAGTAATAAATAAATATGCAAAGTAGCTAAGAGCTTCATAGAGGTTCATGTGTTTTGGTTATCAGCACAGACAATAAATATGTTTTCAGTGCGACACTATTACAGCCTATTTGCCCATAGCAATTTTTTTCCTATTCCTTTGTTTTATTGCAATGAAAATAAGCATTAATAAAGAACTTATTCTGTTAAATATATTCTCACAAAGAAAATGAAGGTGATTGCAGTCTGTTTAGAAAACAATAATTGGCAGAACCTTCTTGTAGGAAAATTTCTGAATAAAAATGTTCATAATTACTACTACTTAGTAAAGTTTAACAATACAATAAAGCTGAAGAGTTTGTTTGTTTATTTTATTGATTGTTTGTTTGTTTGTTTGAATGCGCTAGTCTCGGGAACCACTGGTCCGATTTGAAAAATTGTTTCTGTGCTAGATAGCCCATTTATCGAGGAAGGCTATAGGCTATATATCATCACACTAACACCAACAGGAGCGGAGAAATGCGGGTAAAACCGCGGGGAACATCTAGTCACTAATCCTAAGTAATATATCCTAGGTTTTGATGTTTTATTATACAATTGATGTCCACATAAAGTTTTATATTCTTGGAAACATTAAGAGCAAAAGCTCATTAACAACAATGGTGAAAACTTTGTTTAAATTTTTCATTGACACATCTCGACAAGAAGATTTCAACATGCAGATTTTAGCATAGTATTAGATAATGATAGAGATATGAGTCAATATTATCAATAAGATATCTATTATAAGGGAGCTATTTCATCTATTCATTGCAGAGTAAGCTGGTCAAATGACAAACCCTCTTTTTATAATAGTCAGTAAGTATCAAACTTCTGACACAGATATGGGAGTCACAAAGTTATTTTAGTTGTTTATGGGCATGAAAATGCAATATCAGCTGTTTAATGTAATACAATTTACTTAAAAATTGATGTAATTTTCAACAAAGTTGCACCAGACTAACGATCTTAACGATTATAGTCACCTAAAAATAAAATGATCAATGAAATCTAAATCTCCATTAATCAAATTACATAATATTACACCTGCTAAAACTGTCCACTTGATGTTTGAACAGCATTATCAGTAAGTGAAGAAGATAACACTATTAGTGATACACAATCAGTAATTTACGGCTAGTATTAACATATCTAAACACTACATTATGTGGCTAATCTCAATTGAGTTTTCACAGTATGATAGAAGTAATCATCCTTATAATATTGTATGCTAATTTCCTAAACCACTTAACCGATTATAATAAAATTCGCACACCATAATTCACATATGCAGTTCGATCCAACTTAAGAGATAGGACAGTTTAAACATGTAGGTACCACGGGCGAAGCCGGGGCGGACCGCTAGTCTCATTATAAATCAAACAACTTCGTCTGCAACATACATATCAATGTCAGTTGTGTAGGTGATGAATGTATAATCTCATTTAATAAAGGTAAAAGATCTGGTTGTATGTGTTTGTTCTGGTTTTATATTAAAATAAAAAATAAAAATACCGGAAAATATTACAGGGATTACAATTATGAGCTTGTTAAAATAGCTGTTTGATTCATAAACCATTGGATGTTCGATTTTTTTTCTAATCCTCTCAATGTCCAATAGTAAACACCAAGGCCAAACTCACTTGACCTCCTGGGTCAAGTGATTTATAAATAAAGGATCTAGTTGAAATTGCAAAAATCTTACCAAGAGTGTGTTAAACAATATTTTAAGTGAGAAATCTGTTTGTCTATTACTTATTTCAATTTCAATTGTGTTGTTTTGCTTTTATAGAAATAGTAAAATACAAATAAATTACAATATGAATGATGCTTTAAAAACCTCTATTTATAGTTAGATTATACTTTGATTGTTATCGCAGGTCAAGCATTTAGATAAGAAAATATTCTGAATATTCTTTAAACAATATCTGGTACATGTGTGTAGACAACCAGCTTATCGGCTATTTAATTACCTTTTATGCTTCTATATTGTTTGTTTCTATAATATTTGAGTTTCACTTACACCCCTTTTTAGTAATAATTCTAATTGGACATAGACTATATTTTACATAGTGTTTTGGGAACGACTAAAACAAATAAGTGTTTGTGTTAGATATGATAAACCTGTTTCACACGAAATCATATTTTATGTGAATCCAATAAGAATTACTTTAGATGATGCAATAAAACATAAATATATTTTACATATTAGTTTCGAAAATCGCATTTCACACATAATACGTAATGTAAACACTGACGTAGTAACCTATCACGTTTCTTGTGCGCGCATTTAATGATAATACTTACAAATCGTCATCCGAGCTCTGGCCGGAATCGTAGTTTATAGGGAACCCTAATTTTTTCTTCCACTCCTTATCACCGCTCGAACCCATTTTGCAAATAGGAGAACCGGATGCAAAACGCTCGAACCACTAACATGCTAACACTTAAATGTTTTCATTCGTAGAGCACGTGATTTACATCGCAAATATTGGTAAAATATTCATTTCACGTCCAATTCACACCTCTTTTCACTGCACACTGATACCGGCACGAAATCATGCATTAAATGCGTATAATAACTAAAACACTATCACTTATCGCGAACATCGGCTTCATCGTTCACCAACTCATCAAAAAATAAACTGAAATTAACGAGCAAATGTCGCACTGACATATCTGAAACTTTGTCAGCTGACAGTTGACACTTGAATTTAAAATGTCAAAGTCTTTGTTGTAGGTATGCACATTGGTATGAAGATGCAAGCCTATTCGGCTGTTCTCATATTCTTTTCAATTTTTTTCTTCTATCTTTTATTCTAATTTATGATTACTTTATAAAGTACTCAACATCAATATCGATATTTTTTAGTAGGTACTATTTTAATTTTTATCGCTCGCCCGGTTCCACCCCATTTCATTTTTAATTTTTATACACCCACAATCCACATGTATAAAAAAAAGAAAAAAAAAAGACGGGTTGCACTCCGGGAGTGCCGGCAGAAGTGAAAACTTGATTATTAACGTTGAGCATGTTTGATATTTTGGAATGGTATCCGTCTTACGCTTTTTCGATCAGGTCACGTGTCCTGACGCGAGTTTAAGATTTTATACCCATTACAGAAAAAGTGCTCAACGCCGCTAAAGAAGTTTTCACTTCAAAAAAAGACGGGTTGCACTCCGGGAGTGCCGGCAGAAGTGAAAACTTGATTATTAACGTTGAGCATGTTTAATATTTTGGAATGGTATCCGTCTTACGCTTTTTCGATCAGGTCACGTGTCCTGACGCGAGTTTAAGATTTTATACCCATTACAGAAAAAGTGCTCAACGCCGCTAAAGAAGTTTTCACTTCAAAAAGATAGCTGATGAAGTTCAAAAATAGAATTGTAAACATAGCGCACAACAAGCACTAGGAATTTGGTGAATGAGATCTACATTTGCTATTCGTCAATGGACAGTGCAGTGGAGCCATGAAATAAGAAAAGAAGTTGCTGAAAAAGATGGTGGCAATGAATAGAAAAATATAGGTAACATGCAAATCTCTTTATTTTAGTGTTAAAGTAATATTAAATTAAATTAGCCAGAAAAGTAATATGGCCATACATAGTTGGGAGGGTCATACTTATATCCCGGCAGCCATGGCCAATAATATTTTGTAGTAGTTACAAGAAACTCGTCATATTCATTTATACAACCAAAACATGATTGTGGTTTGGTTTGGATGCTATTACAATTTAAAATAACTATTGTTAGCATTGCGATGTATCGGAAATATTTCATCTGGAAAAAAAGATAATGTTAACATTTAAAGTAATAGAAACATATTTTACACAATTTTACATAATATTTTTACCCACATAGGTACATAAAACAAAAATGTTCTATAGTAGGTACCCGTATCAAATTTTTACCTTTATTATATATCTATTTAAATAAAATACTGTGCAATTATCCAGTGTACCTGCTTTATATTCGACTAATTCTATTTTACAATGAAATATGAAACAAAGAACCTTTTTTAAACAATTGCAAGTTTCTTTTTTTTTCCTATTGTGTACTTTGAAAGTCGTTGCGTTTTCGGTTTCAGAAATGATTACACAAGCAAAATGTAACCAAATAAATCTATCAGCAAAATAATGTTGATCACCTAAAACAATAATATTATTTTTATACATATGTATAGGTGTTATTATGCCTATCTACATCGTAGTTGCAGCTCTTAACAAAGGATTAATAAATCGAAATACAAAACATATTTTATGATTTTAAATTTCAATTTATTGAATGGTATAAAAATATAAAAATTAATGTTTATGTTTATGGTTCCGTTTCAAGCCGAATTTCTTTTTTAAGTCATGCATAGTCATCTCCTGGCTATCATTGATCTCTTTGCTATCCTCCAATTTAGCCGGCACTTTACTTTGGCTCAGTTCGAGCCAATCTCTTGCGTTGTCCTTCTTTATTTTCTTCTGGTATACTACATCTCCATTTCTTGTCATGTAAGAGATTACAGGAGTGAGGACTTGCCGCTGTTTTCTTCGGTGTTTATTTTTCTTTTTTCTCGACCTTAAATCCTCCTTGCTGGATGAAGAACTTTCGCTACTGCTTGAGCTGGATGACGAATCTTTGTAATGCTTCTTCTTGGGTCTCCGGCGACGTTTGTATTTTCTATCAGCTGCTTTGCTGTGATATGGCATAACGACTAGTGGCATGCGTTGCTGAGCTACTGGGTACGGAGGATGCAGGGGCATCGGTTGGCCTGGCATCATCGGCATTGGTCCAGCATGGGCCATCGGGTACTGCACTTGAGCCGCCATCTGTCCAGGCATTTGTGGATAGGCATATTGTCCAGGTGCAGGGAACTGTGACAATGCCTGTAGTGCTAAATGAAATACTATTAATGTTTGGAGTATCGCTGTGTCCATCTGAAAATAAAATTTAAATGTGTGGTAGAAATCATTATTTAGATCGTGATAATATTCATACAATAGGTTAGCCGTTAGAGCATTAAATCATCAACGAAAAATAATATACAAATGCGTAAGATAATAAAATTTTATGGATTTTCATCTGGTACACTTTCAGGTATGTTATTGAAGTTTTAAGTTTCTTTGCCACTTTGAGGACTTATATTTTAAACAAAATTAGTTAATGATAAAACGTATGTGATGACGATTCAAAACTGCGTCTAGAAGAAGTCTAATATAAATTAGATTTAGAACAAACCTTCTAAAGAGATGGAGCTGATGCTTTCTTCGAAACATGAGTGGATTGACTGTAAAGGTAAGTGGTTGAAAATGTTCTTAAATACAAGAGATCTTTGTTCGAACCTATTGTTTAAAATTTTACTTGTTCTTATGCAATGCCGTAACGTAGATTTACGTGTTTTTTTATGTATTTTTAAGTGTAATTTTAATTAAATATTTACATAAAATGCAATTTCTTAAAAGCGAGATTCTGGATAGATACAAATATTAGTCAAATTATTGTGTCTCTATCTTTTTAGCAATATGTATTACGATTAAAAAGTGCATTATGTTTGAAATCGATACATTACAGTACTAAATCCTTTACACAAAATATGTAAAACAAAACATTCGTAATTGTGTGGTAGTAGTCGCAAATAGAGCAATGTAGCAAGTAGGTACCTAAATAAGATAATTCCAGATGGACATTATACCTAATATCAACATGATAAATTATATATTTTAAAATGTTATAAAAGAATATGCAAGACGTATTAGGTATTAAGATTTAAGATTCATACAATAGGTTATTGTCGATTACATAAAGTGCATTGTGTGCAAGAGTTGAACTTTTTTCAAACACAAAAATTTCCTTGAAATAGCTTCATATAACCAGCTTGAAACACAGTGATCGTTAGAATTTGTTCTGGAGGTCTAGTCAATAATGAAACTATAAAGTATGTACCTCAAAACTTGAATAAAAAGTTTAAAGCAGTTTACTCTAATTATAAAGATCTATTAAATAATATTTTTTTACAGATGCGTGCCGGAATACAATCCATCATAATCCTTCTAGTGTTTACTGGTGTAATTGGCAAGGACCCAGAATTACCACTATGTCCAACAAATATTCAATATTTTCCCCAAAACCTTCCAATGCACTGCCGCATGCCGACGCCTGCTGATATGCCAAATTTACAAATACCAATCCAAAGTCAAACATTCCCACCACCATTTTACCAAAGTCCACCACCAGGTAAACAACCTGAACCTATACCAATCCCTGTACCTCCTGGTATGCCTGGTATGCCGGGACCAATGCCAATACCGATGCCCATGCCTCTTCCAGGGCCACCTGGACCAGCTCATAAACTCCCTGTAATCGTTATGCCGTTCTACTCTCCAGATAACTCCTTCAAAAAGCCACAAATTCGACCTGATCCTAGACCAAGGATACGTATACGCAAAAGAAGGCCTCGTTATTATTCTGACACTGATGATAGCACAGATACCGATACCGATACATCTTCTAACGAGTTGACAGATTCTTCTTCAGAATACGACGGCTATTGGAGAGGAAAACGCAGCGGGAGACGATCTAACCGACATCGCAGAGAAAAGAGAAGAAGGCACCAAAGACAAGAACTACTTACACCAGTCCTACAATATGTTACTAAAGATGGCTACGTTATATTCGAGAAAAAGATAAGTAAAGGAGAAGCGAAGGATTGGTTAAAAGTTAAAACAGGCGATACAATTGAATCTACAACGCACGCTAAACAAGAAATCGACGAATTTGAAGAAATAGAAGATGCAATACGAGCTGATAGAGATGAAGAAAAAGTGGAAATTAAAACAGAACGCAATACGCAGAAGCATCATAGGAGAAAATCGAAACATAAAATGCCCAAAAATGTAGTAGCGCAATGAGTATTATAAGTTTTATATTTTGTTACCTAATTTGATAAATAAACCGTAAAAAAAATTATTGTTTTAATATTAACCACATCTATTATGCTCAGAAATACTTAGAACCACAAAGTACTATATACCTACAAGTACAATACTATAGAACTATAATTGCAAGCAATTTCATCAAGTTAAATAAATTAAACTTAACATTTCTTATATCAAATTTATTATGTTATTTCTGTACAGCTACTAGATATCCGCCCGCAGCTTCGCCCGCTCAGCCAGAATCCTTTTACCCCAGTTATTAAAGCCGTTTTTTATGCTGAACATCACACTAAATTATTTCCTATCCGATTTCATTTGCTCAGGTTAAGGGTGACTGACCATAAAAACACAAAAGTGCTGACATCTAGGTGGAGCTTCGCTCGCAATCTTAAAGAAAAGTTTTTGGCCGATATCTCTGAACCTACAAATACTTACCTACTATAGGCCAAAAGTTATTCAGACTATTTCGTATAGAATAAAATTTCGCTTGTAAAACTTACCGTTAACGATTTATGGGCCATTTAATGAACCGATTTATCGTTTTTAGCTAATAACTTAAAAAATTTGATCAACAAAATATATAGCTATCCATTTTTTAAGATCATTTTATTCGCTACAACTTTTGTACAAAGCTTTTTTTTTCTAAAGCCATACTTTTAGAGTTACAGACCTAAAAATAAAATAAAATTGGATCGGAAATTTAGTGCGAGGTTAAATGCTTTATTTACTTGGGTATTTGCCGGCAGAAAGAAAGATATGTAATATGCAATCTGTGGAATATAATTATATTATTCAAATACATACTTTTAGAGCTTTTTGTGATCGGCCCATTTCACATACCATACCGGTGGTACCATATTGTTATTTAATCTCCTAAAAAACTTATTATAAACTAGCGGTATGCCCCGGCTTCGCCCGTGGTACATGTTTACGTTTTCTCTACATAAGAACCATCCTCGTACTTTAAGGAATATAATAAAAAAAGAATTATCGAAATCGGTTCAGCCGTTCTCGAGTTATGCGCTTACCAACACATTTTGCGATTCATTTTTATATATAAGAGAAGATCATAAACAAAAATATTATAACACTAGCTTTCCGCCCGCGTCTTCGCTCGCTTTGTTTAAAACTTAATTATACATATACTAAAACCGTCTTATTGAATCACTCTATCAAAAAAAGCATGTGTGCCGAGCACATGTGTCAGAAATAAAACTTCTTTGGTAAAATTCAAAGGTACCAAAATCGTCACCTTATTCCATGACGTGATGGTATTGCCATTACGTGTCTTGAAATTTTAGTATCAACGCGCCTAAAGAAGTTTCACTTCAAAAATTGCATCAAAACCCGCTGTGTATTTTTAAAGATCTAAGAATACATACACACAGACAGACACAGGAAGCGACTTTGCTTTATACCTACTATGTAGTGATATGGTATGACAAAGGTAAATTAGCTTGGAGAAATTTTTGCGTTTGTAGTAAGTGTATGGTCAGCAAATAAAATAAAACAACATTTTATTTTTAGTTTTTATTTTATATATATAAGGGATTTTAAATTAAACTATATGTGTTTCTCCTCTGAAAAAGATGAGACTTTATTTTAATATTTGCACATTTAACATACATATAACTTTTACATTAACAATGTTACTAAAATGAAAAATTTACTTACCTGAAAAAGAAACGACATTTAAAGTTTAATTCTTTAGTTTGAGATGTCAAAGGCTTGCCTCGACCATGTTTTAACACTGGAGCCATTTTGAATTAACAATATAAAGTTACAACACTTACACACAAATTAAACACTAGTTATGGCCCTGCCTTCATACAAAACTGCTGAATACGCCGTTCGCACGGGAATAGAATGTGGATGCGATTTCCCTTAGTTAGCATCCAAGCTTACGTCTTTATAATTATTAAACTGTATAAATTCATTCTTTAACTCCGGTCTGCATCGTGCAGACATGGGTGTAAAAGTCTCATTTTAGCTATTAAATGTAGTTTTTAAGTACATCTGAGTTTTCATTTGGGGCCTCCGGCTGCGGGACATGTAATTCACTTCAACAAATATTATAACAATAATAACAAATAATAACAACAATCAATAAATACAAAATTTATCAATTAAACTACGTACATAATAATTATAATTTTTGAATGAAATGTGTGCTTTATGTTCTAACGGTACCAAACGACTGCACGTGGCACCTGCGGACAGCGTAAACTGGTTTATTCTGGTTTTGTGCGTGTTTCCACTTTCCACTATCAAGTGACGATTTTTTTATTTGTTTTGTTTCGTAATTATTATGGTCAAATATTAATTATGAAACAAATTATTATGGACACGATATTTTATTGTTTCACGGTAGTCGCCTTGTCGTTTGCTCAAGGACGTAAAATTGAATGATATATTTTTTTTTATAAAGTCAAAACCATTTTCTTTCAAATAAAAACTTGTTTTTATTGAAAACAAAAGTGTTGCTAGGAATAAGTATAAAATTAAATAGTAATGTTAGGATATCGAAACATTTTTGTATAGGCCAGAACGATATAGTGGAAACGCGCTCTAAGATCTGAGTAATATACACACCACTACATATGCAAAAATTTCTCCAAGCTAATTTACCTGTACTAAAGACAGATATTTATAAATGGGGAATAATAAAACGAGCTTCTAAAAAATAACTGAGCGGCTGATGATAAGAAAATCAACAAGTCCATCTTTCCAGTGGGAAACAATATTAAAGGAATATGATGACGTCCATAAATCTTAAAAATCTATTCATTCAATATAACGTATACTTTTCCAAAACAAAGTTAACTAAAATGACTTAACATTCATTTTATGATTATAAAACGTAAAATTTTACGATCTGTATAACCATATGTTGAAAGGTTTGATATTGTGTAAGCATTCAAAGCAAAATTTTCATATTTTCCGCTTGACGTTACAATGAACTAGATTATGTAAGAAATTGTAAAATGCATAAAAGCATTTTTCGTTCACGTATAGAGCGATTGAATTTCTACAGCTGAATATGTGTTACGTAAGTAGTTCCTACATTAATGAACAACGTATCCTTTCTTCTATTTTCATGAGTGCTATTACCTACTTCAGTAGGTACCTACGTACTAATTGATTGATTATTTTATATCAGTTTATTTATTTAAATACTTTTTATAGTGTGTGTTCATAATGTAAACTAAATGGATAGGTATTATTTACCCTTTTAATAGTTACCAAAGTTGTAAAATTTATATCTATTTAATTTTTTCAGATCAAATCATCGAAATGGACTCTTATAATTCTGGTCACAATCATAAGAAAGGCCAACGTACAATTAGCTTATCCAGTTTACATGCCTCCTCCTCCTCCGCCAATGATGGCAATGCCACCACCAATGCAAATACCAATCATCGCCATCGAAATACCTGAACAGACAGTCCCCTCTACTACCACTACAACGACCACGGAAAAGAGTGTTGCAATAGCCATCCCTGTACCCGTGCCTATGCCTGTGCAAGTAGCTGTGCCGGCATATGCCCCTTCATATTGCATAGCATCTCCCAGACCAAAGAACTGTCCGCCATGCCCTCCGTGTCTATGCATGCCACAATGCACACCAGCGTTCTTCTCATATTGTTCACCATGTCACTTGAAATGTCGTTGCCGTAATCCGGGAGATGCACCAGTTCCTTTACCACCTGTTCCACCAATGCCCGTGCCAGCTCCTGTATATCCTATGCCGATGCCTGTAGCGCCAGGACCACCACCTGTTGTAGTCGTGCCAATGCCACCGCAAATACAACTCAGACCAAGGCGATGGAAACCAAAACCAAAGTATTCAAGTTCAGAAGAATCGAGTGACGAAACGAGCAGTGACTGTGATTATCTACGGCGAGGAAAGAAATTTAAGCGCCGCAAATTACGAATACTCCGACGCAAAGCAAGTTCAGAAAGTGAGAACGAACTAGTGAAGCCAGTGCTGACGTATGTATCGAATAATGGAGAAATTAAATATGAGAAAAAGATAAGTAACGATGAAGCTGATCAATTGTTAAATGGACGTGATAACGGAAGGAGATATAAAACAGTGAGAGTCATGACAAGAGAGGATAATTCAAATAAACAGCAAGTTGTAGTGATGTCTAATGATGAAGATAATAAAGCAGGGCGGTACAAGCAAGTTGTGCTACGGAACGGACCAAGCCATGTACTGAGTAGTGGGAAGAAAGAATTGATATTTAGACCTCCTGGTAACAAGAAGATTAGCAATTTATCAGTATCGTTTAATATAGAATAGATGAATTTTAATGTAGATGTTTATATTTTTGTAAATAAATATTTGTGAATGAAGAATAGGTACATAATAAAAAACGAAGAATTCATGAAAAAATCTTTATTTCATAAACAATCAAACAGATATTTTATCCATAGAATACTTAATAGTAGCTTTAACATAAAAAATGCGTAAGCAGTTTGAACCTTACAAATTATAAAAACTTTTACTTAGTCCTATAATAGTAGGTACTCTACATATTTAAACTTTTAATTTTACACTAATGTTTACATATGTTTAAAAAAAATGTTGTGTGGTTTTATGAAACCACGGTAAAAGTGAAACTTAGGCACAAAATTATCGTATTTGTACGATAATTATCGTACGGTTCGACCGTCACGCGACATGCGCTACACAGACCAAAAAGTTTGAGACGATGTAATAAAAGTTTCACTTTAAAATCTAAATGATAATTTAGATTTTTTTAAACTCAAACATTTTAAGAAACACAATTAACTTAGTCCGTTTTCTTATGGGCATGCTTGTATGGAAAGGTATACATTTTTGAGTAAAGCAATGAAATTTGGTTCAAATGTTGTACTCGTCCACCTAAGCCCAAATCGCCTGGTAGCCAGTGTCTACTCCCCGGCAGAAGGGAGGGAGGGGGGGTTATAGAACAGAGCGCCCGGCGCTCGGAAAAAAAATTCTGGCGGATTCATTTGGCCCTTTGAGTCGAGTTTGGTGTCGTTATCAGGTAACTAGATAATGCCCGAATCATTCCCCATACCAGCTTTTTAGGGTTCCGTAGCAAAATATGTCACAATCTTTAAAATAATAAACTTTTGGCAGTGGCAAAATCCAAACAAACCAGTATATCTTTATATTTTTGTATGAAACTTGGTTTATAAAAAAATACTTGGAATACATGATATTCTGTACTAGCCATATCTGTCGACTGTTCTTAACATTATTTTGGCTACTACTACTATATCGTGTGTTCCAAAGCTAGAAGGTCTAAAAGAACTATTGGTACACCTGCATTTGAGGTATGAAAGGCATATCCGAATGTCACACGAGGATTTGAAGCACTTTACAGTGGCAAATATGCAGACAGTGAAATTGAAAAGTTTGTGATTACAATGCATGATAGGTAAGGACGGTCACGATATTTTAAGGATACTCTTATCCAGAACTTATATTTTTTTATAATTATTATAAGTACATGTTTGTTTTTCACATTGTACCCTGCTGTGACAGAAAATAAGGGTCGCAAACAAATTTTTAACAAAAACGGACAGGCAAATCGAAAATCTGCCTCCCACAGAAGCTGCCCTTAAACAACACACCTTAAGGGCAGTTTTACAGGCTGTATAATATATTTAAGGACCTAATAAAATCAAAAAAATATTCCTTGCCCATCTGAAATAAAAAGAAAAGAGAAGCTTTGAATTGATAAGATGTCGGTGCGTGAAATCTTGCAATTCCAGATTGAAGTGTTTTATACGCCAGCTCAAATGTACCGAATTATGTAATTGTGGAGGTGGTTGTCATTATTATTAATACAAAAACGTTCTATTATTATCTATCTTTATTTTTAACAATGTTACCTGACTTCATTTATAATTTAAAGATGATTAAAAATCACACTAATATTATAAAGACGAAAGTGTGTGTGTATCAGTTAACCAGGTAATACCAGACAAAATAACATGGTATAGGACCAATAAGTACTAAACACTCGATGGGCGAGTCAGACTCGCACTTGACTGGTTTTTGTTTTATGTTATTGCTTATTTTTCGGGTATATTAGCCGTCCCCTACGCTGCGCTGACGAACGTTCCTGTACTTTCTATAATTTATTTCACATTGAAAATGGTAAGATATATGTTACATGTTAATGCTTTTATAATCTGCATGAAATGGCCTTTCAGACAGTATTTTTTTATAAACCAAGTTTCATACAAAAATATAAAAATATTCTGGTTTGTTTGGATTTTGCCACTGCCAAAAGTTTATTATTTTAAAGATTGTGACATATTTTGCTACGGAACCCTAAAAAGCTGGTATGGGGAATGATTCGGGCATTATCTAGTTACCTGATAACGACACCAAACTCGACTCAAAGGGCCAAATGAATCCGCCAGAATTTTTTTTCCGAGCGCCGGGCGCTCTGTTCTATAACCCCCCCTCCCTCCATTCTGCCGGGGAGTAGACACTGGCTACCAGGCGATTTGGGCTTAGGTGGACGAGTACAACATTCGTACCAAATGGCATTGCTTTACTCAAAAATGTATACCTTTTCCCATAAGTAAACGGACTAACTTGTTCCAACTGAAGATCACGTACCGAAACCGATTGTAGTTTCTATAATAACGAATTTAAATAACAGTAAATAAAAGCTGGACGATTGAATTGTGTGTGCCGAGCACACGTGTCAGAAGTGAAACTTCTTTGGCAAGTTTCAAAGATACCAAAATCGTGGCCTTACTCCATGACGTGACGGTATCGCCATGACGCAACCTAAAAATTTTACTGTCAACACACCTAAATAATGAAAAAAAAAACTGTATTTTTTTTTTCATTTGGGGAACAATACACAGGATAAAATATATATACCATTTTATATAGTACTGAATATACAGTCCACGATGACTACTTCTTAAAAATCGAAATCAATTAAATATTTATATGAATATGTCCACATGCAATATTGAAATTAGTGAATGAACATTAAACAGAGACTAACAAAAAGATAATCGATCATTGTAAATGCCTTTAAATTTCTCATACCTACTTAACTATTTATCGAAAGAACAAAGAAAATCATTGAAGGATTTTTATCATCAAAAGTTCTAAGAAATATGAAGTCAAATCTACGTAACACCTATTTGCACTTCAACAAAATTAGCATTGAAATGAACAATGAACAATCGAATTACGTGACCTATTTCAGGCTGTTTATTCCATTAGACGCCATACTTCTTAAAAATGTGGTCTAGTTTACTCGTTATAACCTCACTATATTGTATTAAATCTCTACCCATAGACAATCAGTCCGCTGCGAAATCTATGATGGAGTTTATGAAATCTTATCAAGACTTGATGAAGCCACCAACAATGAAGGCGGGTGGTTTAAATTCAACAAATGGGCCGTGTTGTTTTGGGCAAATATGTACGAATCCGTGTACCTATCCGATTTTGCCGAATTATCAACAGATGCCTATAATATTACCAGCAAGAACGGTATACGAGCCGGTGGAGCATAACCACCCTCCATTGGGAGATATAAAGGATTTGATTGACGCAGATAAAAAGCGGCACAATTATGTAAGTTACGAGTTTAGTGATACTAGTTCAGAAACTGATACGGATACCGATACTAACACGGATTCGGATACGGATTATGCTTATTATGAAAGCTTTTTGGGGAAGGTATCCTAAGCTTTTGTTATTTAATTTTGTACAGTTTTTGTATGATTTCTTTAAACAAATGTAAGTGCAATAAATAAAACAAACTTTTGTTATTTTTATATTGATATTGGTACATAATTTTATTCAGTTGATTTCATTTTAATTTAATTTAATTTATTTCAGATAAAGTATCCATATAATTGTTAGTAATTGGCCTTAAAAACTATGTTAGTATTACAATTCTATCTTATATTAAAAACAATCTTATATCACAACCTGCTTGAGACATGGATTTTGACCCAATGTCTCAAGACATTGGTATCCCATCTGTCCACGAATACAGCTAGGATGCTGCTGGACGATTGCCGGACACGGCGCATCATGGATGCCGCTCTTTTTCGCATGATTGCGTGGAATCCGTCAGTGCGCGCCTCCGCAAACATTCCTGACGCACTGCAGTATCTCGGCAACCCCAGCAACATCCTAAAAATATTGTTATACTGAACCCGGAGGGTATTGATCGCCCTCTGGGTGTAACTAACCCATAGGCTGCACGTGTAAAAGGATTGGCAAAATGCTTTAAATAGACTCACCTTTACTTCGCGAGAGCAGCGTGCAAACCTACGGGCCAGCATGTTACCCCTGACGGCCAGCGCCCTCCTCTCCCTCTCAATGTCGGCGTCATCCACGAGTTCATCCGTGACCCAGTGGCCCAGATACTTGTATTGAGAGACCCTCTGTAATGGTGTATGGTCGAGAAACACCGGCGGTACTGTGTCAACTCTAAAACCACGAGATTGAAACACTAAAAGGTTACTCTTCTTAACATTATATCTGAGCCCGTGGGCCACGGCAAATTCTTCACACTTTTCTAAAAGTTTTCGTAACGCACTGATTGAGGGAGCCAACAAAACCATGTCGTCCGCGTAACTTAAATTGTTGACAAATTTACCGTCAATCGAGCAGCCGACACCAGTTCTATTGAGCCCCCCAATCAGCTCATCCACATAAAGGTTAAAGAGCCGAGGAGACGTCAACCCCCCCTGTCTCACTCCGCACTCCAACCCGTACGGTTCAGAGAACACGTTATTCCACTTCACCGCATTAATCTGGTGGCCATACCAATACTCAAAAAGACCAATTAACTCTTCTGGAAGCTCCGTTTTATTCCTTAACTTCTGCCAAAGGAGATCATACGACACCATCTCGAAGGCCTTTGACAGGTCCAGAAAACAGGCATATACGGGGGTTTTCCTCTTTGTGTAGTATTGGACAGTTTGCTTAAGACAAAAAATAGCAGTTTCGGTTGACGAACCGGCTCTAAATCCAAACTGTGCCTCGTCCAACTTAAGATGTTTGCATAAATATCTGTCCAGCAAACCGTCCAACACTTTCGCCAATATCGTGGCCAACGAGATCGGTCTATAGTTAGACTTTTCCGAAGAGTCACCGGTTTTATTCTTAAGTATGGGCACGACCACAGTTTTTATACAATCTTTTGGAAGATATGAGTGCCGAATGCAAAGTGTGAAAAACATAGCTAAAATGCGCGGCAAGTGAGAGCCAGCATTGAGCAGATGCTCAACACTGAGACCGTCATGTCCGGGGGATTTACCCTTAACCATGTTTTTGATTACTGATTTCACTTCTATCGCCGTGATTTGGACCGGATTACAAACAGGTGGTTTGATAAGGTTTGATAAGTTTAAGCCTAAAAATACAATATTTAAATAAACAAATAATAAAATTACATTAGATAGTAATCAAAAATACATTACGGATTACTCTCAGATTTTTTATTGAGCAAATTTATTTTACCAATTAATATCACTTAAATATTAAGTTACTTGTTACTGACATACAAACAAGAATAAGCTATTATAAATCTATTTTAAAATTTGTGATTAAAAAAAGTAGTTCTTACTTATCCATCTAAATACGTGCAAAATGATTCAGAAAATTCAGTCTCAAACAGACACCAAACCAAACATTACTTAAGTAACAATTTTACGAGTTAAAATGCAGGAATCTAGCTTTCACTTCATGTAATTAGTTTAATACTTAAATAATGTATCTACATAGTCAACAAAAACACATGATCATCCAAAATTCAAAATCGCTGTTACCTTGAATCTAAGCATTGAATTTTTTCACAAGATCTTCTCAAAGAATTGTATTTCTGATCTACCAAAGGTTCCGATTGGCTAATAATTCTATTCATATTATTTTGTTGGAAAACTGAAGAGTGATACAATCTAGCTGAAAGGGTTATTAATACTACGCCTGTGGCGAATAAAATAATTTCGAATGTATGTATGATGTAGGGAGCGAGGACGTAGATGATCCAGAAATTAGTTACTGTCTCCTGTGGTAATTCGGGCTGCACCTGAAATATTGTGTTTAAATATAAATAAAAGTATAGAAAATAAAATATGGACCTGCAACTACAATAATTATAAGTGAGAGGAATTAAGACATAATCGCAAAAAAATACATTTGGATAAAAAAATTGTACGATCATAGGGATGATATTAAGAAGAAAGATGATCTATATAGCTGATACGATAGACGCTTTAAAAAAAAGTAGTGGAAGATGTTATATCTATAAGAACAGAACGGGATTTCGTCTACTAAGTACTCTTAAATGGTTGAGTTTATGAAGATACTATTGTCTTCATACAAAATTAACTCACAATTTTAAAGTAAGTCACTGGTATGATCATTTTGGAGAAAGGTTTAGCGATTGGGTTGAAGCTTAGATCCTTTAAAACCAAGCTGAGTTGAAGTGTGAACCGTGTGTCCAGAACTGCGCCAAGTTTCTAAAAAAAAATTCATAAGTATTATTTAATTTTTTAGATAAATAAATTTCTTCCATTCCTGTTAAATATTTCATATAAGCCAATTTATTTTACGTCAGCGTATTTCACAATTTTGCCATAAAGCGTTATTATTATTATATTTAATACTTAATAAAACGAAAAGTTTTCCAATTTAAAATCCATTAAACAAATAGCAACTCACAGGATCAACCAGAAACTCGCTGCCATGTTTTGCTTCGTCTGGAGCTATTCCCTCGATACGTTCGTAAATTTTAGGATCTCCGTGTAAATAATGAGCATTAGATAACGCTACGCTTAGACCTGTAACGAAAATAATGAAAGCTTTTAGTTTCCGGAATTCAATAGAGTTTTTGGCTAGTTCGTAAATTTTTAAACGTGAGGAATGAAAGATAAACAAGCTAGATAATCTACTTATCATCATCATCATCATCACCCCATATACGTTCCCACTGCTGGGACACGGGCCTCCTATGAGGGTACAGGCCATAATCCACCACGCTGGCCAAGTGCGTGTTGGCGGATGACACGTCATGTCGTCGAACTTTTTTTTTTTTAATTCTTCGAGAGAGATGAAAATAGAGTTATACTTATATCAAAATATTTAGACAAATTGTAAATGGTACCAAACTATTTCTATAAAAAATTCCAAAACATGATAAATCTAGTGTATTGCCTACTAACTAATTCTAGTATATTATCATGCTTAATTACGTTTAAAACCATCTTCAAATTCATTCGTTCTAAATATACCTTACCAAAGAAACATGGTGACAAATCCGTTATCCCATCAATACAGTTGTTATCAGGACACAAACATTTGTTTTCTGTTGTATTAGAGAAGACTTTTTTGCTAAACGAATATCTAAAAACTTCAGGGCCAAAATGCATGGTCTTGGTGCCTTGGTATTCTAGATCTAGTATTCGACAGAAGACGTTTCTGAAGACGCGCAGTGGCCTCTCCTTCGTCAGGTCTGAGGGATAAGCGATACCTTCGTAAGTGTCTTCAAACGTGTTACAGCGACTTCTGTAAAGTGTACAAATTACTTTGAAAGCAGTTGGACAATTATCAGTAGTATACTAAGTTAATGTTGCACCTGATGCTTCGTAAATGTGTTTGACGATGTATGAATGTTTGCAACTCCTTCACTTAAAAACAGCTAAATGGATCCAGTAAGTATAAACTTTCAATTGTGAGAACAAATAGAATAAAAAAAAACAATTGCAATTACGTTTCTAATAATATATTGGAAATCAGAAAAGTAATAAGAACATTTTCAACCTACTGTTTTTTGCTGTAGCCAAGAGCATCAATCCCTTTCTCTCCATTGTATGATTTGATCAGGAATTTGTCAGTATTGGTTGCCCCCAGCTCGAATGTCATATCTCCAGACTTATACAGCTGGAAATTATATTATTAATAGGAGCATTAGAAATATTGGTAGACCTGAACATCGAACAGTGTGTTTGTAAAATCAATTTAAACCTAAATCAAATTGTTCTTCTTTATTCTTATTTTCATTTTCATTCATGCACAGAACATCAAGACATTTTTCTACTTTCCATTAGTAAACATGGTACTCACTCGATCCAGCACGCCCATTCGTTCAAAGTTAATCCAGCCAGGCAGAATATTATGAGCCATGGCAATGAGGGGCTCGTCATACCCCCAGAGGAAGCGCTCTGCGTCCACCTTCATCACAGAGGTGGTGCGCAGCTGCTTCACCATCAAGTTATAGGCCAGACGAGTCCAGTATGGGTATGAGGAAGCTAATGATGTTATAGTCTGGAGACAAGAATCTTCAGTGAGGCTTGGGTTTTGCGTTTTAGGGAAAATTGTGTAAATGTTAGCGTAAATGTATCTAAATAACAAGGTATTCATAAAGATTCATCATTATATATTTTAACCAAGTATTTTAATTACTAAAGTTATAAATATATACTGTCAATAGGTTGAGTTGAATTAGGGTTTTCATAATTAGACCGTGTCGATAAAATAACACTTTAGTTATAAGAAGTGAAGTGACACTTTAGTTATTTAAAGATTTTGATTGGAATGGTGATTTAATTTTAGTTATAATATTAACATGTTGTTTCTTACTCTTTATTATAAAAAAATGAAAAGCAGTAATTAAGACATTATTATACTGGCATGCAATATCATACATAATTCGATTACATTATGCTGAGGAACGCAAATTGATGGTGATCATATTAATTATCATAAAAATTTAAATGACTTAACGCCAATTACATGATAAAATTAATTATAGATTCATACTAGTTTTAACACAGAATACATAACATAGGGCGTATTCAGAAAGAAAGCTTGAAACTTATAAGCGCTTATAAGCGCTTATCGGCGCTTATAAGCGCTGGTAACCCGCGCAGGAAAATATATGAACATGCGCTTATAAGCGCTGATCGGCGCCGACAAGTTCCAACAAGTTTCAACAAACTTGTCGGCGCCGATCAGCGCTTATAAGCGCATGTTCATATATTTTCCTGCGCGGGTTACCAGCGCTTATAAGCGCCGATAAGCGCTTATAAGCGCTTATAAGTTTCAAGCTTTCTTTCTGAATACGCCCATATATTGTATCTATTTGCATTTGTTACAAAAAAAAATGAAAAATTAGTGGGGCCAAGTATGGAACCCTGACTAACTCCGTAACGAGTTTGATGGACTTTAGACCCATAGAGACCGAGTCTGACGAACTATTGACGGTTACACAAATAATGTGTTGCAGCAGCATGCATGGAACAAATCAGACCCGGGGCAAGACCTGTAGTACATAGCTTCGTCAGCAAAATCTCGTTATTGACTATATAAAAAGCTTTCCGGAAGTGCAAATAAAGCACGTCTCTTGATGCCCCTTTGTAATTTTTGAAACTTATCAACAATATGTTAGTTGGTTATATTTTAATTGCAATACCACTTGCTTTATTTATTAGTAGAGGTTGAAATCCGGTATAGGATAATTAAAGCCTAGTCAAAACCAATTATGGAAATTTATTTCAAGGATACATACCAGCATAGCAATATTGGGCATAGTAAGGTTCACACTGGAGGGGTGAGCTATCGACAGCTCGGGGATAAAACGGGCGTACACTTTGGGGGTGTAACTCATGCTTCCCGTCTCTTCGTGCAACTCGAAGTTGGTGTTGGTGCGGTATTCTCTGAAATTCAAAGTAAATACCTTTTTTATCGATTTTTGGTCGTTTTTGACTAAGAGTATTTTTTTAATTTAGCTTTAAGTTATTATAATGTTTTATTCAATATAATATGAAGGGTATATTTTTGTAACATAAATGATTTATGGCATCCTCAACTGTCTATTATCATCATATAGATATCATTATGATTAAAAGGTCAAACTATTTATCTTCTAGGGTAATAACTAATAAGAATAACAAATTATTATTGTAAATAAGAAAGTAACCACGCGTATTTATTGACTAGTACTGTAGACATTGTTATGACTCCATCATTGTTATCTCTATGTCTCAAACAGGAGAAACAATCTTATCTTAAGACCTTAAAAATAGCTATAATTCTTCCATTACAATAATACCTATCACCAAATTCGCCATAGATTTTAAGATATTTGATGCAATACCAAATATCCCTAGACTTCAATATCAATGACAAATATGCCTATAAGATCGAACCTATACCAATACCAATACCTACTACTGAAAATGTTTTGAACTGTGGTTTTGAAGAAAGATTTTATTCATCCATACTAATATTATAAATGCGAAAGTAACTCTGTATGTCTGTCTGTTACTCAATCACGCCTTAACTACTGAACCAATTTGCATGAAATTTGGTATAGAGATATTTTGATACCCGAGAAAGGACATAGGATAGGTTTTATCCCGGAAATCCTACGGGAACGGGTTTACCTTTGAAAACGCGGGCGAAGCCGCGGGCGGAAAGCTAGTTACAAATAAATATAAGCTCTTGTTTAACGCTTGTGAAATGTCACATGAATATTTAAAAAAAAGACGTGTGGCACTCGGTGACTGCCGCGGTAAAGCTATTGCATGCCTTCAAGCCAAACCTCGGTGCCCGTCGGAGTGGGGAGCGTGAGGTTGTTTCGATTCGGTCCCCGCGCTCAAGGCCCGTGATAGAAGCTATGCAATAGCTTAATAACAACTCTCATTTTTTTGATACTCACTGATAGACAAAAGGTCCAACTTCTTCCACTTTCAGCTTGCTATCTCTTCCTGCTATGAAGTCCTCTGCATTCGTTATATTGAAGACATATGTGTACACATGCGCGCCTGCCATGTCTTCTTGTTTTAATAAATTGTATAATAATGTACCCATTGATATACGCGTTAGCTGAAAAGAATACGAACCACTTTATCCTTAGTCAGTATAGGTATTTGATAAGGTAGCATTATAACAATCTGCTTTATCCGGCTCTAACTACCTATTTATTAAATAGTTAGTTAGAGCCTCTTATTAGTATATAAGTATACAAAAATCTTTCATGTTTATAAAATTCAAAGATCTTCAATGAATATAAATATACACTCTAATAATAATAAAGAATACTTCATAAATCATAACATATACTCACAAATCGTGCCATCAAATGTATGGGATCCACTAAATAAGATGCTGTTGCCAAGGAAAAGAAAATGCAGCCGATGACAATGTACACGACAATTTTAACTGAAATCAAAAATGTATTTGTAACACTAGTACAATGGTTTGGAAATACTTTTGATCCAAACAAGCTTAACAATCTTAATTTTGTTAGATACTTAGAAAAGCTCATAATGTTGTCGACCAATACCAGTAGTAGTGACATTGAATATAAATTATTTCAGCTTTGTACAACATTTATACAATGTTGTACAAAGCTGAAATAATAACTTCTCTGGGTCTCTTTACAGATACGGAAGTTATGAAATTAGTAGCATTTGCTGCTTCTTTATGCTCTACAATTTAATATATATATATAGTTCATCATGATAATATTACCTATGAAATAATTATACAACTCGACTTTTTCGATGCACATGTATTTCTAATATATTTTTCAAATGTGATGATGAGACCAAATTAATGGGCATTTTTAGAAAACATCAAACTCGATAGATCACTTTAATAACACTGACAATGCTAAGCACTTAACAAAATATATAATAACACTAGCTTTCCGCCCGCGGCTTCGCCCGCATTTTCAAAGAAAAACCCGCGTAGTTCCCGTTCCCGAGGGATTTCCGGGGTAAAACCTATCCTATCTCTCAAGTTGGATCGAACTGCACATGGTGTGCGAATTTTATTATAATCGGTTAAGTGGTTTAGGAGTCCATTGAGGACAAACATTGTGACACGAGATTTATATATATTAAGATAGAGCTAGAGCAAAAGCATTAGAATTTGACATAGTAGGGTTAGAATGAGCATTCGCTCTTTCGATGTAAATGCACCGTAACATACGAACAAACATAGTCCAATTAAATATCAGTTTTATCTAAGTTCGTTAAATCTTGAAAAAGGTAATAAAGCGTACTTTAAATATATTACTTACCATTTTTCTTCTTAAATTTTTCGCAATGATTACCATTCTGATTGATTTTATTGGCCATGATCTGCGAACAGAAGTTATAAATAAATAAATAAATATTTCAGGACAATTTTCACACACGGCACTATCTGATCCAATAATAAGCTTTCGCTTGTGTTATGGAAACCAGATGGTATAATATTATTTTTAATTATTTAAAACCTAAAAAATATTTAAAATTGATCACGGTGACAACTTACTATGTTGTCTTATCATGAACGAACTGAGTAAATAAATAACTTTTTGTTATTATTCAAATATCTTCACATATCAATAAATTCATTTTTATCACGCAAGAGTACAATGTATAAGGTTCATTAACTTATAAATTTAATTTCAGACGTTTATGTACAGGTTTAATAAAACAATTAAAAGATGAAATGAATGTTATAGTATCTCTGTAGATAAATGAATATTTAATTTATTTACCGACACGGAGATTAAGACTACTAATACATTATTAATTTTGATTGCAAGTTGACTCATATTATTCAAAACTAGTGAGTATGGAGATCTTGTTGGTGTGTTCTTATAGCTACAGTTATCGTTTTATAATTTCATTTAGATTTACCAAAAAATATATTATACGAGTACTATACTACTCAATGATTACCTCACAGGAATAAAATTACTATCATAGCATATAAGTTTTGTCATAAAATTAGTTCGGGACGGAAGACAAAAATTGTAGATCCCATTATCTGTAAAAATGTCTTATTTATTGAATTCGGAAGAGCCATTGGGAAAACTTTTAAATAGCAAGCTTATACCTAGGTGTTTTGGAAACCTGTGCATATTAGGAAGTTGCTCTTAATCACAAAATAGGCGTTTTCTTCCTTTGACCCCGAGTAACTTTTTTTTTCTTATTTTTGACGTGAAAAGGTTCTGCAAAAAGTTCTACCCTTTTAGGTAACTACCTACACGGGGGACAGTAAAAGCAAGGAGTACATTTCATTCGACATTCATAACGATTTCACCCTTCAAATAAATATATGTCTAATATTACTCCATTGAAATGTTACATTTTTTAGGCCTAACCTTGCAGTTTTTAGAGGACGCAATTTTATGTTTTTGATGTGTAGGGGGGGTCAGTGAGTAGCTAAAACCAAGTTTGTGGGGTTGCCACCCTTGTCCCACGGCCGCCATCTTGAAAATAGCGGTTGAAATGGTTTTTACGATATATCTCTTAAACTATTTATCTGATAAAAAAAATTGTTAGCATTATTTGTTGCAAATTAAATTTTCTACAACTTTTGTCCAGTAATTTTTTGTCGTAGAACTATAAATAAAAAAGTTATAAGCGAAAATGTTCAGAAATTAGAGCTTTTTATATTTTTCAATAAAACTTTTTTTATCAATTTACGAAGAAATGATATCAGACCATTTTTGTAGATTGTTTTTCGAGGAACAACTTTTATATACAACAATTTTTCATTACGTCAATAGCTAAGGTTTTACAGCGCTCTGAAGTGAGTACTATTTTTCAGTACTCCTAACTATACATATAATGGCTATTGGCTCTTTTCCCAGGCTCCAGAACAATGGAAGCACACTGCAGAACATTTCAGCCCTGCTTTTCGACGTAAAAAAAACGCGCTTCCAGACTTCAAGTCAGTTCAGTCAATAATTAAATATTAATAATATTGCAAAATTAATTATTAATTATTAAAAATATTAAAAACAATTACTGATGACAAATTATTATTAGTACACACATAATATACTGTATAGTTAAGAGTACTGAAAAATAGTACTCACTTCGGAGCGCTGTAAAATCTTAGCTATTTACTTAATGAAAAATTGTTGTATATAAAAGTTGTTCCTCAAAAAACAATCTACAATAATGGTCTGATATCATTTCTTCGTAAAATGATAAAAAAAAAGTTTTATTGAAAAATATAAATATCTCTAATTTCTGAACATTTTCGCTTATAACTTTTTTATTTATAGTTCTACGACAAAAAGTTACTGGACCAAAGTTGTAGAGAATTTAATTTGCAACAAACAATGTTAACAATTTTTTTTTATCAAATAAATAGTTAAAGAGATATATCGTAAAAACCATATCAACCGCTATTATCAAGATGGCGGCCGTGGGACAAGGGTGGCGACCCCACAAACTTGGTGATAGCTTCACACTGAACCCCCCTTCACATCAAAAAAATAAAATTGCGTCCTCTAAAAAATGCAACCCCAAATGTAACTTTTCAATGGAATATATGAATGTTCACCAAAATAAAACTGCACTAAATAAAAACACCATAACTTTATTTTTCGCTAATTGATTATTAATTATTATTATTATCTTCATTTATCGGACGGGTCATGAAGTCCACGATCGCAGTTAATATTAATATTGAAAAATTACTGACTCCTTATCTTATTATCATGTAAGGGGAGACAGAGGCTGAGTTAGATAAGGGATATAAAATCCTACTAATATTGTACATAAGTAAATGCGAAAGTTTGTGAGGATGTGTATGAGTGTGTTTGTAACTCTTTCACGCAAATACTACTGAACCGATTACATTGAAATTAAGCACACATATAGACGGTAACTTGGATAACACATAGAATAGGTTTTATCCCGGAAATCCAACGGGAACGGGAACTATGCAGCTTTTTTTTAAAAGAAGCGGGCGAAGCCGCGGTCGGAAAGCTAGTAATATTATAAATAGGTAGTGAAAATGGTAGAATTTGCAATATAAAATAACATCATTATTATTAAAAAATGTTGTAAAAATTAGGAATAAGATTTTAAGAGCATCTTCAGTTTCTGGTCGGCTCTTCTCCACAATATTAAATTATTATGTATTTATAATGTTTATAATCTGCTTGTACAATATTTCGCTTTTTTTATGAGGCCTCCATTAAAATAAATATAGCTCATAAATAGTAGATAATAAATGATATTATATTTCCGAAATGAATTAAATATTTATTAAATTAAAAAAATGTGTTCAATTTTTTCGGAAAAATAACTTCAGAATATAATAATTCAATAGTGCTTGGGAAAAGCTTTCTAAAAATATTTTTTGAAATAAATATGACTGAAAATATTCGGTCACAAACAATAATATTCTTTTGTAAACGAAAAAACTTACGCCAAACTCTTCAAAAAGGCGGCAAATCGTAACCACAGATAAATAAAAGCTCCAATAAAAATAAATTATGAACGTTCGCGCTTTCAAACCTCACAACTTGAACTGGGATTAAGTCAACAACATATCCTCAGAAATCAGAATAATATTATTGTTTATTTATGTTAATATATATCTATATCAATCTCATGCACTTGATGTAATATGTGATCATAGAAACAATTGTTGTTTTTGAAAATATTTAGGTACTTTAAAATAAGCTTTCGTTCTTCTTATTTCTATATTATTTTAACACAACCTAACACAAATTAGACAAATCCAGACTAATATCAATTTAAATAATTATACTTAATATATCAATTTTGTAATCGATTTAAAAAGAGGTTGGTGCACTCAGTTAATGGATTATAAAACATAGATAATTAATAAAAAACGGTTAACGATGATAAATAATAAATAAATAAATAAATAAAGCATTTATTTACAATCTAAATGTTACATTTCTTCTTAAAAACTACTGAACATGTAAGTTTATGAAAGCGACATAATTAAATATTATTGTTTGCATTAGACACGTTTTATGATTGTCTTGCTCTTTGGCATAGGCCTCCCCAAGAATTCTCCACATCGATCTATTTCTTGCTATCCTCGTCCAGCATGGTCCTGCCATGGTTAACGATGAAATGGTTGAATGAAATCATTTTTCATTCAAGCTGTTATGAATAGCATATAATAAAAAATTAGTTAACAATATGAAAGGAATCGAGTGAGTTTTTGTGTTTGTACCTATATATGTGTACAAGTTCATATGGATGAGAAACATTTAATTTTATCATTGACAAGATTTTCTTTTTTCCAGTAGGTAATAACGTAGAAACTATTAATTAAGTACTTAATTGTGGTAATAGTGACTAAGCTTTAGAAACCAGCCAGAAACCTTATGACTGTTATAGAGTGTGCATGTTATTCATTTTATAAATTGCGATTTCGTGATTCTTGTACCTATTCAAAAATCTCCCTCTGTTACTAGAAATACCCTAGTATCGGTAAGTTTTGTTTCTCAAAGTTCAAGGAACTATTTTCATTATAATCCATACTTAATATTATAAATGCGAAAGTAACTCTGTCTGTGTGTCTGTTACTCAATCACGCCTTAACTACTGAACCAATTTGCATGAAATCTGGTATAGAGATATTTTGATACCCGAGAAAGGACATAGGATAGGTTTTATCCCGGAAATCCTACGGGAACGGGTTTTTCTTTGAAAACGTGGGCGGAAAGCTAGTATTATATAATTATTGATTGGCGTAATCTATACTTATAATAAATCTGTAGAGAGGCCAATTCTGTACATGAAATATATTTAAAAAAAAACTATGAAGGGGTGATAAGGGATCGCTACTGATGCCAAAAATGCAATCAGTAAAATTTTTGTCTGTCTGTCTGTCTGTCTGTCTGTATATTCGTTATAGAAACAAAAACTACCCGACGGATTTTAACTAAATTTGGCACAATTATTCTTCATACTCCTGGGCAGGTTATAGTAAAAGAATCATGTAAATCGGTGTAGAAACACCAAAGTTATACATGAAATACGTTATAAGTCATCGCGCGTGAATACAGAATCATGCCATAAGGATTATTTTTGTGTATCAGTTGCCGCGTTCGACGCGCTGCGCGGCGGGAGCTATAAAAATTAAAAAGGCGGCGGGTCTGCACCCGTTTCGCGTTGTCACGGCATCACGTGTGAATGGCTGAACCGATTTCGATTATTCTTTTCTATTATATTCCTTGAAGTACGAGGATGGTTCTTATGTAGAGAAAACGTAAATATGTACCACGGGCGAAGCCGGGGCGGACCGCTAGTTATTAATAAGATAAATAAATATAATATAAACGATGATAACGTCTATAAATATAAATAATATTTAACTTTGTTATATTTTTTTGGTAAACTGTTATTCTTTGCATTATTTCCCATATTTCCCATAAAATTTTCACAAGAGCTTCAAAATTATCGGGTATTTTCCCATAGGTTCGTTGCAAACAAATGAAAGAGTCAAGTTTTTAGTCAAGGTTAAAAAATCACGAGCGCGAAGCGCGAGTGATTTAACAAACTATTTAGCTTTATAATAGTTATTAAGTATAGATATTAGATAAGTCTATAATTATACTCGTGGATTTATTCAAAGAAGCTCAAGAACCACATACGATAAATTCTCTAATGTGTATTACATTGAAGTGGTTCTATAAATGATAATAAGACGTAAACACAGCATTCTTTGGAACCTAATCGACTTGTCTTTTTTTGTAGATCTTTTCAGAACTAACACGAACATAAGAACATAATCACTACATAGTTTAAAACAAAGTCGCTTTCTCTGTCCCTATGTCCCTTGAATCTTTAAAACTACGCAACGGATTTTGATGTGGTTTTTTTTATTAGATAGAGTGATTAAAGAGGAAGGTTTTAGGATATAATATAATTTATTATGTTTTAGACAAAGCGGGCGAAGCCGGGGGCCGGGCGTCGCGGTCATCAATATAAAATAACTATTAAAAATAAAAATTGAAAAATCAGTTTTTATACATAATAATTATATAATATATTGAAGGTTATTGGACTCGCCAGGTATAATTTTGAATTGAATTACAACGGTCAGTGATTCATTGCTTTTTAAAAAAGATTCTGAATATTTATTTTATGATGATCCTCCATAAAATTGCAACAGAGTAATTAGTGAAAAATCGCGTTTAAAACCTTATGGTGCATTTACACTCTCGTGCGAATAGTGAGGCGGATTACGAACACAAATGTGTATTGTGTAAACAGTGCAATAGCTATTCGCCATGAGATTCACGAAAATTAAGCGATCGACGAAACTATCGCAAAGCAAAAAAAAAGAGTTTACAAATTGATTTAATTTTGGTACCACGTCTGTCTGCTTGGAAACGAATCTATTCAATTTGAATTCATTTTAAGTTAAGCGAATGTTCGACAGATACAGCATTGTTTTGTATACAATACAGTTTGACAATCGAATACGAATACGAATGTTCGAAGAATGTATCGTCAAGTCACGAGGCGAATAAGACTAATGTGTAAATACACCATTAAAGTCAGAACTTAATATTATAAACTGACGCATCACGCACGCACGTCATTCTGAGATCTCGTCAGGGAAGTCAAGGGGAAGTCATTGACACTTCTCAATGAACTGCAATTGTAATTTTAACCATATTATTTGTGTCTTTGAAAAAAACAAATCGATATCGAAAACTTTTATGTGAAAATAGATTGAACAAAACTATTATACTTGTGTTTGATTTCATGTCAATATGTTTAGTTTAGTATTTAGTTCGAAATAAAATACTGCATGCGTCGTGTCTATGTCTAAAACATAATAAATTATATCACACTATCCTTACACTATCTAATAAAAAAAACCGCATCAAAATCCGTTGCGTAGTTTTAAAGGTTTACGCATACAGACATAGGGACAGAGAAAGCGACTTTGTTTTATACTATGTAGTGATATTGCTAAATAATTATTTCTTTAAAAATCTATTATCTGTTACACGTGTAAATATATAAATATAATCGTCACATAACTTATGTAATAATTACAAGGATAATAATTGGTTCCAATACAGTATCGGATTGACCAGTTCGCCTCGAGCTACGTATAGGCTGAGCTAATTTCGATGAGTAATTTTTGACATTTTAATTCTATCCTGCTTATTATTTGCATAATAATGATAGTGCCTCGTATGAATTTATTTAGTATTTAGTAAGTAAGTACATCACTACATAGTATAATATTTAAAAAATCTTTAAAACTACGCAACCGATTTGGGTGCGGTTTTTTTAATAGATAGAGTGATTCAAGAGGAAGGTTTTTGTAAATAATTAGGTTTTAGACGAAGCGGAAAAGCTAGATTTATTCCGAGAATAAATAAGGACTAATATAGTGTACCTTGATTTTTTTATTATTATTCATTCATTCTTTAATGCACTTAGTTAATAAAAAAAATCATCATACATCTTGAAAAACTTACCCAGGTCGTAGGAAAACAAATAATACAAGTAATTACAATATAAAAATTTATTTAGCTAAGTACAAAAATATTGGTTCTCTATCTTAATTAAAATAATATCACATCTTCATGAATTATATTACATTTCATTATTTACTAGACACAAAATTATCTACTTATGTTATAAATGCGAAATTAATCTTTTCTTATTCCACGAGTAATTCCCCTAACCCTATATTACTACTAGTGATCCGCCCCGGCTTCGCCCGTGGTACCTACATGTTTAAACTATCCTATCTCTCAAGTTGGATCGAACTGCACATGGTGTGCGAATTTTATTATTATCGGTTAAGTGGTTTAGGAGACCATTGAAGACAAACATTGTGACACGAGATTTATATTATATTAAGATTACATTATATTAAACAGTAGGTACATATTACATACCTACAACATAATAATATTATAGGCAAGTATGAAGTATCTATAATTATTTTTCACTTTTATAAAATATAAAAATTGCAATAGGCACTATAGGTTTATCTACAATTCAGTTAATTTTATTTAATTATATAATACCTATTTATTAATGTTACCGACATTGATCAACCTTTGTTAAATCGTCGGATTTTTCTTCTATAAGCGGTACGGTTGTGCTTAATTTATAGGCTAGACCTCGTTTGGAACGCAGACGAAGGCAGGACCTTACTACTAGTATAACTATAGAGAAACCTATGATGAAGAATAGAGTTGCTGGCACAGTGCGCAAGTAGGGTCCTAGAATATACTCGAACCAGACAATTTTCTTAACATATGGTATTAGATCTGGTTGCACCTGGAATTAAAAATAAATACTTAATTTCATCATTCATGGTAGTCAAAAAATGTTCGTGAAATAGGTATGTTATGGAATATAACATGTAAAAATTTCATCCACATATTTTAAATGTATTATTGAGTAGGTACTAACTATTTAGAGTAACAATTATTCAAACATATTATGAACTAGAAAGTACTGGTAACCAATGAATGGGGTTTAGAACAGATTTACAAATATTAAACTTAAATACAATTTAATATAATTTTATGTTTTACTTACAACATGAAAACGTATAGTAGGCACTATCATGTTTGAGAACGGTCTGGTGGCAGAGTTATAGCGTACATCGGTGATGATCAAGTTGCCTTGCAGAGAAAAGTGAGTTGATAATGCTATCCCGAGTTTCTGAAATTCAAATAGCAAGCGTCAAGTCTTATCATATTTTTTGGAGTTGTCTGAGACTGAAACTAAATAAAAAAATAGTCTATTTTCTTCGGTATGGATGTAGCCCACTAATGGTAAAAGCCTTAGTAAAATCGATAGATTAATTTTTGAGCTTATTCATAACAAAATTCACACATACAAAAATACAAATGTTTCTTCTGTATTGGTATAGACTATAGATAGGCTTAAAAAAGATTTAAGTATTAGAAATTAACACAAATTAATACAAAATTGATTAAAACTTGCACTAATAAATAGTGTAATTTAGAAAATAATAAGTATAGGATAAAATGCGTGTATCAAAACTTTTATTTGGGTGGGAAATATTTGTTTAATTATTATTTTTTTTATTTAGATTTGATAGATAAATAAGATGATCCTTACAGAATCAATAACAAACTCGCTGTCATGTTCCTCTTCATTCGGCTTGATTCCTTCCACCCGCTCGTACAGTTTGGGGTCAGCGTGCAGGTAATGTCCCAGGGACAAGCCCGTGCTAGCCTCTGCAGATCAATGCAATCCTACTACTTAGTGCTGATTTTTCAATCCTCGATTAAAACTTATTCGTGGAATAATGTATAAAACTACTATTTTAAAAACGTATTATAATTGCCCGTATTTAACAGTATACGTGACATTTTAATATTATCGTGTAATACTTTATTGGACGGATAAGTTTTATCCAAGCATTGAAAAATCGGCCCTTAATATATGTAAATGCGAAAGTTAGTGATGATGATGTGTGTGTGTGTGTGTTTTTGTTACTCTTTCACGCAAATTCTACTAAACCGATTACAATGAAATTTAAAACACATATAGAGGGTAATATGGATAAACACATAGGATAGGTTTTATCCTGAAAATCCCTCGGGAACGGGAACTATGCGGTTTTTCCTTTGAAAACGCGGACGAAGCCGCGGGCGGAAATCTAGTAAATTATATTAATGCTAATATAATATTATACAATTTGAGGAAAACCGTCTTAGATATTTAATAGACGTTCGTAAGAATTTTCCCTGATAAGCTTTATTAAGAACTTTTTTATTAATGTGAATATTAAAATTGTTGCTAGAGCAACATTACTTATAATATACTAGCGGTCCGCCCCGGCTTCGCCCGTAGTAAATATTTCGCAATAAAAAGTAGCCTATGTCCTTTCTCGGGTATCAAAATATCTCCATACCAAATTTCATGCAAATTGGTTCAGTAGTTTAGGCGTGATTGAGTAACAGACAGACAGACAGAGTTACTTTCGCATTTATAATATTTATTAGTATGGATTACCATTCTAGTACTATTATTTCTAATTATTATTAGTACGGCACTTGATATACTGGATTCAAATATTCAATTTCATTTAAATAAATATGAAGTAATTAATAGAAAATTAAACAATGAAAAAGACTCGAAAAATAGCTACATATAAAACTTTTTCTTACCATAAAAACACGGTGCGAGAGTGGATAATCCTTCTATACACTTGGGCATAGTACACACACATTGATTATCCTCGTTCGCAGTGAAGGTGTCATTACTGAACTTGTACACGAAGCCCTCAGCACCGTTCTCCATGGTCCTGCTGCCCTGGTACTGCAGGTCCATGATTCTACAGAAGGAGTAGCGGAAGATTCGCAAAGGTTTCTCCTTCGTCAGGTCAGTGGGGTAGCCGAGACCTTCGTAGACGTCCTCGAAGGTGTTGCAGCGACTTCTGTAAATATGAATTATTAATTTTTAGAAACATAGAGCTGTAGAAGTAACTGTAGTTAGTGGTTAATCAGAGCCAATAAATAAAAAATTACTACTAAGTGATAAGGCCGCCGAATACACTACACTGTTTCTTACCTTTATTTTGTATATTTTAGAAGCTAAGTTCGTTTAGTTTTATTAAAGAGTAAATAAATAAATCAAAATCGAATGTGCAAAAAAATTTGTGTCTAAAAAATTGACTGAAATTTTATTTAATTAGGTATAATTTGAGAAGCTTGTGGCTTAGAGCTTCGGAAAAACTATACAATTAGCAATAGTACCAACGACCACACATCACCTGCATTAGTGCATTGATAAACTTTATTCAGTCATAATTACTTACTGTTTTGCTGTCCCGTAACCATGCATACTGAGACCCGCTTCCCCATTATATTTCCTGATTTTAAATTTGTCTTGCTCCTCTGTCGCCAATTCAATTCTGGATCGTTCATTTTCGTACAGCTGAAATGGTTAATAAATTTTAAATTAAACTACGAATAATGTGGCGCAGTTTTCACAACGAAAAAAGATGCCACAAGTATTTTGCTATGGTTATTGAATTTTGAAGTCAGAAAGATAAAATGCCCCATAAATGGTTTGATGTTCTTCACATCATAGTTAATACCTAATTTACTAGGCCGCTACTATGTATTGTTTTCATTAAGCTTCACTAAACTAAATAATAATAACGATAAAAAGCTTAATAATAATAAACACAAAATTACCTACCCTGTCCAACAAGCCCAGTTTGGTGAAGTTGATCATACCAGGGATGAAGGAGTTGAACATTTTGATGATGGGATCGTCCCAGCCCCAGAGGTAGCTTTGAACATCCAGGGTCATGATGGCCTTGCTGTTCATTTGGTTGATGAGCATATTGTAGCCGTACTGGGTGAACGGGTTTGTAGATAGGCGTGTGGCGAGGGCCTGGAAATTGAATGGTTAGTAAGTAATATATAATAAATACATTTGCTTCGATAAGTAGATAATTTTATCAGTAGTTTTCATAGTATCAATCTAAATAAGATGGATTTTATAGAGAATTGTAGGATGATCAGAAAAAGAAAGTAAGTATCTGAAATGAATGGGGTAGGTACCTACATCTGCCTTTTATATTACTGGAATTATGGGAATTCACTTTATAAGTGCTTTATTGAAGTGAAATTTCTTAAGGTGTGTTGAGTGTAAAATTTCAAGGTCGCATCATGGCAATACCGTCACGTCATGGAGAAAAGCGACGATTTTACTATCTTTGAATCTTGCCAAAGAAGTTTCAATTCTGACACGTGTGCTCGGCACACATGCTCTTTTTTTATTTCCCTCTTTTAACAAACTGCTTCAACTGGTTATTTTATGAGTAAATAATTAATTATTTGTCCTTATTCTTGTTTAATAAGTGTTGGTTTGAATATCTTACCAACATAGGAATATTTGGCAACTGCAATACAACGTCTTTCGGATCCGCTATGGACATTTCTCTTATAAACTCAGTTCTGAATTTTGGGGAATATCTCAAAACCCCGTTTTCTTTATCCAGCTCTATATCTTCATTCTTGCGAAATTCTCTGAAAATATTTATATTATGATTAGGTATATTTTCTTAGTACAAAGCTCTGTAGATCCTCACAATTTATTGAAATGAAAATGAATTAAATTTGTATAGGTACAAAATTATGTTTGGCGTATGTGAGGTATCTTTAACACCTGTGCAAATTAACGAGCAAGGAGAGAATCAGTTCTCAGCTATTATTGTCAGGCATCAAAATTTTATGCGTGCACAGAAATTCACAGGCGAAGAAATTCTCACTCTAGAAAAGTGTCAGATCTCTTGTGAAATGCAAACATTAATGTATATTATGTATTTATGTAATTTGATCATGATTATCCTATTATTACTATTATAAAGGCGAAAGTTTGTAAGTATGGATGTATGGATGTTTGTTACTCTTTCACGCAAATACTACTGAACCGATTACAATGAAACTTAGCACACATATAGAGGGTAACTTGGATTAACACATAGGATAGGTTTTATCCCGGAAATCCTACGGGAACGGGAACTATGCGGGTTTTCCTTTGAAAACGCGGGTGAAGCCGCAGGAACACGAGGTCCACACTAATAAAATCATCAATGAACGTGTCAAACTAAAACCATTTAGTAGGTATAAGGAAAAGTCTACTTACTGATATGTAAACGGTCCAACTTCTTGCACTCTTAGCTTGGTATCCTTTCCCGATAAGAAAGCGTCTCCATTGGTTATATTGAATAAATAAATGTGCAGATATACACAAGGTATCTCCTCGTGTAATATTTCGTAGAGGTAAGAACCCTCTGTTAGACGTAGTACCTGAAATATTAATGTTTTTTTAATTAGTTACAATTAATAATATTATGTAAAGACATTATGAAGAAAATATTACGAAGATAAGTCTTTATAATGATTATATTCGATAAATAAGGCAAAAAGCGTTGTTCTGCTTTACTCTTATCACTAAGTGACATATCACACTAGCGGATTGCGAGCGGTTTCAAAGCGGAGCGGGTGCGCAACGAATACGTTGCGGTTGCGCAGCGAATTCGTTGCGGACGCGTGGCAGATGCGCAACGTTTACGTCGCAGTCATGTACACTCATTAACAAAATGGAATCCGTGCTGGTTGTTACTTATAACTTGTGATAGTATAATAATTATGAGATCATTATTTTTTACGAGTTTCATAACATGTTAATGTTTAGGGTATTGTTTTATCTATTAAATCTTGGTCGAAATGCAATCAGATAACTTAATTGCTCATTAAGAAAGTTCATTAGTGAAATAAATGTTAAAGCTCCTTAACTAAAACAGGGCTATCTTATTATTAGATAAATAGCAGTGAATAGAAAATTTTATCAAGCAACCAGCAACTCACTATCACTTTGCTCATAATTAGGTTCACAAAATCTCTTTATAACATACGTTGCTATGGGAGAGATTATACTGGTCAGTCGTTACATACTTTTGGAATGTATGGTACATTCTAAAAGTCCTAGTAATTCAATTTTATAGCACCTTTTTTTAACAACTCCAGTTGTTATTACATCTTTAGTTAACTGTTAAGTAAGTGCATTTCCACAGTACGGTTAAAAAATTGAGTGCTACAGAAACGATGGAAATATTGAATGGAAGTTAGGCAAGGCGGAAGGGCTGGCTTTTGTGCGAGAGTATACAAAATGACGCGTCCGCAACGAATTCGCTGCGCAACCGCGGCGTGTTCGTTGCGCGCCCGCAACGTATTCGTTGCGCACCCGCTCCGCTTTGAAACCGCTCGCAATCCGCTAGTGTGATATGGCACTTAGGGGTATGAAAAAGAGGTGTTGACCGATTCGCAGACCTACCCGATATGCACAGAAAATTTCATGAGAATCGGTCAAGCAATGTTGGAGGAGTATGGTAACAAACATTGTAACACGGGAATTTTACATATTGGAAGAGAAGAAGATAGTGTGTGTGTGCGTGTTTGTATGTGTAGCGAAGTAATTCATACAAAGTTAGAATGGAGAATTTAATAAAGATATTCTTTTAATAATTTGGAAAATCCAAAAGTGCACGCCTCATAATTTTTTTTAATAAATATTTATTAATTATTATTTTTGTTTATTTAATAACAATTAAACCACATCGAATCAGACCCTGAAAAATGAAAGGGTTCTATTCCTGAGCATACTCAAGCGTAAGAGAAAAAAAAAGACTCGATTAGTAAAGTATTTCGGTCGCTATCGTGTTAACAAGAAAAAGGATCCGCACATACAGACACACGGACGTCCAAGACAGAACTTTTTTAAGCTGTTTTTTAACTAGTTTAAATAACAAAAATGACATCAAAAATATCATGAACGTTAAAAATAGTGTTTTTTCTTAATATGTGTGTGTATGTATTATCTTACAAGTGCAATGTATGATACATAAAGACATTTTAAGTTTGAAAAATCAGATGTTTTGCGCGAAGTGACAGTAGTACCCACCTCAACGCTTCGCTTATGAGGCGTGCAATATGTTAGATTTAAAAAAAAACAATTAAATTTATAAACAGTTGCAGAATCACGTGGAAGTTAACGCTGTTCACACGTGAATAGTTTAGTTTCAAGTTATTTTTATGGCGCCATCATTGGATCGGCTAATAGTAAATTATTACGACCAGTATTATTTCCTATATCATATAATTATTGAGAAGCTTGGAAAAAAACATAGTTATCCTAATACATAGTTGCATGCTAAATTGCTTTTAATGAAGACTCAACTCAATATGTAACTTGACATGTCAATCAATTTTATATATTAGGTACTTCATTTTAGTTTATACACAACTTTTAACACAAAAACGGATGAACGGATTATATGTGATTTTTGCATTTGGGTCCGCCTGGACTAGATAAATAAGTGTTAAAAATTTGAAATATACAGAAATAAACACGTGTGGAAAGTGAAAATAGACAAAATAAAAGCGTGTGTGCCGAGCACAAGTGTCAGAAGTGAAACTTCTTTGGCAAGATTCAAAGATACCAATATCGTCACCTTACTCCATGACGTGACGGTAGTGCCATGACGCGACCTTGAAATTTACCAAAAAATAATTCAATATAAACTCACATAAGTAGACATTATATGCGCAGGGTTGATGAAACAGATCAAAACGGACAGGCCCAAAAATGCGAAGCCAACCGTAGTGCAGATAGATAGCTTACCTAGAAACAAATGAAGAAATTTTGATAAGTTTGTTTTTAACAAAATAAACTTATATTACCTATGTACTATTGCAGCTGGCGTAATGTAATTACTTAAGTATGGATTTATAGGGATACTATAAAAACAAGATACACATAAAATAAATCGATTCACCTACACGATTTTTTTAAGTCGGTTAAAATGCTTACATTCGGCTAATATTCGTCAATTGCAATATTTATATTATGTACACAACATATTATATACTACGGACATAAGTATAATTAATTTATAATATTATGTAAGGTTTTTAAGAAATGCATACAAGTACTAATAAAAATATATACAAAGCCCTTACAAATAGGTCTCTGTCAAAGGTCTACGATAAACTTATACACATAAATTAAAAAATAAATTATGCAAACAATGACAAGAATTTACATACTATAAAAATAACACTAATTAGTATACAATTAATTTAAATAAATCCGCTAAAATCATAATCATAAACTGTCAAAGAGAAACCGGTTCTTAAATAATAATATAGACTACAGGCCCATGTTGAAAAAAAAATGGTTCATTCGAACCACCAGGTGACCTATCTAGAACGATATAAGAGCATAAAATAATAAGATTCAGCACTATGACGTCACTTGTAAGCCGTCCAACTGAGTGCAGATGAGAATTCGAAAGTACAGGTAGAGATTTTTTTCCCCTTATCTCCATGATTTTTGTACGGCGTTGCGGAATAATGAATTAAAAGCAGTATTGAAATAGTATGACACAGATGCCGTAATTGTCGGAAAATAAAAATAAATTGCAACTTTGTGGACCACCATTTTTATACGGTGGTTCAAATATTTTTTTCAACATGGGCCTGTAGTCTAATAGTTTATTGGTAATAATTATCCAAATACTCTACGAGAATTTGTTGCTGTATACCTAAACTGGTTCTTTATATAACAATATCATATGTTTTTTCTGTTACTTAAATTGTTTCGATAAATGATATTCTCATCCTATCTTATAATAATTTGACCTTCTCATTGTGTGGAATCACACGTGCAACGAAGCATTTCACATAACCTTAACCGTATACCTATTACCTACAAATACATGTTGGAATTTGGATATACCAACTGAAGGGAAAATTTACTAAATATCATCCCTACTAATATTATAAATGCGAAAGTAACTCTGTCTGTCTGTCTGTTACGCTTTCCCGCTTAAACCTCTCAACTGATTTTGATGAAATTTGACACAGACAATCTTTAGACCCTGAGAAAGAACAAAGGCTATCTTTTATTGCGAAAAAACACCACGCGGACGAAGCCGCGGGCGGAAGCTAGACAGAAATCAAAATCTAGATCTGGACTATCCGTATGCAGTAGGTAGTTTATATTATGCGCATCTCCTTCCATTGATAGATTTTTTTTGTAAAATTTATGACGCATCTATGATATTTTTAATCTTTGATGATATATGCTGTTACAACAGGGTCCCTTGAGATGTATGGTTCTTATGGTGAACATTAATCAAGCAAAAGATTTGTATTGTTTTGTACTAAAAAAATATTTTTAAAGAATATTTAATTCCTCCCTTGACCGTTTTTTAGTGACAGCTATTGATAATCATATGAGAGATTGATAAACCCATGCAGACTTTTGAAATCACAGACAGACATTACAATTTTATTAATGTGTATATTTTTTTATTACTAAAAGTAGTATTGACCCTGACCACGTTTTATATAATTCAATGAACTTGTAGGGCTTGTTATGTAAATTATATATTCTGTATCGGAATATAATATTTAATTGACCATAAAATATATTGTACTTACAATAACTCTGTGTTGTACATTTTTTACATTTTTCGTCATTATGTTTCATCTTGGAGCGAATGTACTATCTGAAAATAAAATAGAATTAGAGCAGATATATGACTGCGACATAGTCTTAAATTTAAAATATAAATCATGTAATAATTCTCTAATTAGCAGACACAAAACATAGTTTAAAAAACTGTAAATGTGCAAACATAATACTAATTTATAAATTTATAAAGAATAGAAAAAATTCGATCACGAGGCGGGACTCGAACCCGCATCCTTTCGTGCCATTCCGGGGCGGATGCCTGACCAACTCAGCCACTCGTGACCCGCCAGAGCAATCGAATTTATTCTATTCTTTCAGTTTTATGTGTCTGGAGGGACACACCGCGCGCCATCTATTGAGATGATTAACAACCATTTCAACCAATATGAAGCACTTTTCCGTGAATACAATATTGTAACGATGGAACACGACCTTTTTGTTGAATTTATATTTTTGGTTTTATGGCATTCAAATGCTTTATAAATATAAATTTATAAAGAATAGAAAAAATTCGATCACGAGGCGGGACTCGAACCCGCATCCTTTCGCGCCATTCCGGGGCGGATGCCTGACCAACTCAGCCACTCGTGACCCGCCAGAGCAATCGAATTTATTCTATTCTTTCAGTTTTATGTGTCTGGAGGGACAACCGCACTTAACTGCAATAAATGAGTTAATGATTCCAAAAAAGCGTGAGAACACTTTACATGCATATTATTTGATTAGCTAGTTAATTATAATCACATTAAATAATATAGAATTAATAATATCGATCAACCAGGATATTAAATTATTGTACTGGTAAAAAAGTTGGATTTTGTCGGTTTATTTTTTATTTGATTTTCAACATAAAGCCCCTTGGCTACAACCAACCACAAATGAAAGAAAGAAAGAAAGAAAGAAAGAAAGAAAGAAAATACGTTTATTCGGCAATCAGTAAGACACAATCATCACAAAACATTAATAAAAGCAAAACAAAAACATACAAAAAAGAAATGGAAAACAATAATAAAATAAAACAAAAAATAAATCAATGTAATATGAAAGTGCCCCCGTATCGCCAAAAAGGACCAAGTTCAGCATGTGCCAGGCATATTATGCCTGGCGCTGGTTTTCAACAAGATCCCTTTAAGATCCGACTCACGGACGTGAGACGACGCAATGATAATAATAATTAAAATAGTGTTTATAATAAGTAGGTAGTGCATTTTGAGTGTATGAAAATCATATATATAAATATCATATATAATTATAAAATAATATAATAAAATAATACAATAAAACAGATATAGGTACATATATACATTACATTATATCATATTAAATTACACGCAGGCCTAAAATAAAGAACATTGTCCAAAGCTACAAACACATCAAATATAATAATAAAATTCAGTGAGAGAACAGAACACGAAAACAGAAACAGAAACTGGACACTAGCTTATCCTACGCTGCTCATCGATCAAGTAGTTTTTAAGGTGTTTCTTGAACGTGTTAATATTAACCAATAACCTAATCGGTGGGGGCAAGTCGTTCCATATTTTTGATGCTGCATAGCGGAAGCTGCCTCTAAAAGTAGTCGATCTATGCTGAGGAATAATAAGTGGCTGAGCGCAACTTCTGCACGCAACATCCCGATTATTGGTTGTCCAGTTTAACTTTTCATAAAGGTAAATGGGCGTACGCGTCTTGATAATCCCAAACATAAGAGACGCCAGATGCAATTGGCGCCTTGCCTTTAGCTTGAGAATTCCATGATTATTTAAGAATGGCGTGACGTGACTGCGAGGTGGAATTGTGTAACAGTAGCGCGTACACGCATTCTGTACTCTTTGTACGAGCCTTTCGGTTCTGGCCATGAGACGTGGACCGTAGACAGTATCACCGTAATTAAGTTTAGATAGAACCAAAGATTCTATCAAACGCACTCGAAGGTCCTCCGACAGGTATGGACGCACTCTATACAAAGTTTTTAAACGGAAAAAGCAATTACTAACTGTGTTAGTGATATGTTTCTCATATCTTAGTGAGCTATCTACATAAAGACCTAGATTGCGCGCCTCGTAAACTCTCTGGATTGTCTTACCTACGATTTTAACATCAAAAGGTGGCATAGATGTGATATACTTTTTTGCACCGAATAACATATACTTTGTCTTATCAGGATTTAACACCAAAGCATTTGTGTCAGCCCAATCTGCAATACGTGAAAGGTCATCATTCAAGTGTTTTATAGCATTATCAAAATCATTCGGAAAGAAAGAAATATAAACCTGAGTATCATCGGCATAAATGTGGAACTTACACTTTTTTATTGAATTAACTATATCGGCCGAGTATAAAATAAATAGGATGGGGCCCAGAATAGAGCCTTGGGGAACACCTCTATCAAGAAGACCAAAATCTGAAAATACGGAGCTACCATCATCCAATCTGATTTCGACACTCTGCTGACGGTTGTATAAATAACTGTGAAACCAGTGTACTGTGCTATGGCTAAAGCCATAGTAACGCAGTTTCGACAGAAGCAAAGGAATACTTATACAATCAAATGCTCGGGAAAAATCAAGCAGCACAAGGATGGTACACATACCCTTATCCTGAGCGGCCAATACATTGTCCGTTACGTCCAACAGAGTTGTTGTGGTACTATGGCATTTCCTAAAACCAGACTGAAATACGGGAAGCAAGTTATTGTTCTCAATAAACTCCGTAAGTTGCCTACAAACAACCCGCTCCAATACCTTCGACATGCACGGCAAAACACTTATCGGCCTCAAGTCCTTGAATGAAACAGGGTTACGATTCTTAGGCAGAGGCCGAACCAATGCTTTTTTCCACAAATCGGGAAACGTCGACGTCAAAATGGAGCCATTAATAATCTGTGTTATAGGTTTCAAGGTGTGAGGCAGAGTAAGCAGCAGCATATTCAAATTTATTCCATCACAACCCCCAGCGTTCGACGTGAGTCCCAGCAAATATTTTGACACAGTGTCTTCAGAAACAGTTGTTAATTCAAAAACCGCCTCGCTGTGCAGATGGGAGTCGAAGAACATTAAGGACGTTGAATCTACAATAGCACTACCTGGGACTTGTAAAAAATGCTGATTTATTTGATTGGGGCAGGACAGATGTGGTGGGAGCTCATTTAGTTGTTTGCGAGGTAAAACATTAGATTTTATATTTTTCCAAAGCACCTGAGGTTCATTTATTTTATCATTTATACTAAAACGAAAATAAGCTACTTTTTCATTATGTAAAGAGGACACGACGAGAGATTTCAATTGATGGTAGTAATCCTTTTTAGAATCTGTCTTAGATTTCCGATATTTAGATAAAGCGGCATCGCGTAACTTCATCATGGTTTTTATAGTGTCAGTAATCCAGGGATGTGAGGGCTCTTTGAAAACGATTGTCCTAATGGGTGCATGTAAATCAAACAGCGCAATAATGCACTTTGAGAAAGCCTCAACCATTGCATTTACTGAGTCCAGATGCATGAAATTATTCCAATCTATTTTACTCAGGTCTTTATTTAAACTTTCTCGACAAATACATTTAAGAGGACGGAATTTAGTTACATAAGGTTTTAATCTATTTCTTTTTATGTTGAACTCACACATAACGACAGAATGACCAAGACTAGATCTGTATGGTTCGACTGTAACGTTCCTAGCCTGCAAATCCGTGCAAACTAAATCGATTAGAGTTTGACTGCCTTCAGTAAAGTGGGTAGGAGCAGAAACAAGCTGTGAAAGGCTCAAGGAAGAAAGAAATTCATTTATTTTTAAAGATTTAGAATCATTACAATTTATCATATTTACATTGAAATCCCCCAACAATACACAATGATCAACTTTATCAAGTGCACTTATTGTGTCAGTCAAAGTATCCAGAAACAAATCCAGATTAAGCCACGGCGGACGATAGGCTGTTCCCACCGCAATATGTTTACCGTTGACCACTAACCTCAGCCACATTTGTTCAACCGATTCACAGTTTGGATTAATTGGGATGGTTATCGTTTTAACCTTTAAACCACACCTGACATAAAAACCTACCCCGCCACCACGGCCCGAGCGCACCGTCGCAGGCCGCGGGACATGCCGCAGTCGGTATCCGGGAACAACAGGAGCGCGACCGTCATCTTCTGCCCGTAACCACGTTTCATTGATGGCGAAAATGTCAAAATTATATCGCACTACCATCGCAATAAAGTCATCATGAAATGTGCCCAGTGAACCCACATTATGCAATCCAACTATAAGGTTATTCAACACCATTGCTAATGTTACTCACTAAAAATAATAATAATAATAACATGAAATTAAATAAATATAATGAAAAACGGTAATAAATATAATAAAAAGTTAAATGTTGTATATAAAACGATAACATGGCAATAGAAATATATATTATGTATAAAAGTATGTATAAATATTCATTTAAATTGTATCTTCTCAATATCATTAATTGCACCACAATAATAAAAACAGGTGTTAAAAAATAAAGGTTCAGTTTGAGGCGAAAAGTGTAATATGTAAAATCTATACCAATGCACTTATGCGATACAAAACGTTTATACAATATAATATTATCTGTTATTAATAATTCAACAATGATATAATATAGTAGGAAAATACCACAATTCACAACAATATTAAACATAACAATACAATAAAAGTACATTGAGACAAATAAAAAAGGATGATCGTTTAGATACTCCACAATATAATGTTTTAATAACAATAACAAAAAATATTTTAATTCCTTATAAAATGAGTAGTTCAAAAGTGGTAACAAGTAATAAATAAACAAACCAATTAACAATGAATAAATGAAATGTTTAAGCAAAATGAATTCCTTTAGTAAAAATCTTAAGGGTTTATTTCTAGAAAATGTATTTATTTCACGTTGTCTTAAACTATTTTCATTCTAAATTTTATCAAAATTCGTACTGTGATTGACCGGTAAGTCTCAAGGATTGACAGACAATCTTTATTTATAAATGCAATATCATATATCATATGGAAAATAACTTGTATGCTGGTAACTATCAGCATTCCAAACTATTTCTTTTATAGATTTTCCTTATCAACAAGGTCATTAATTACATAAGGTTCATCGATCGGTTGTGACCTGCTAGACTAGTCTTTTTTATAAATATCTTCCAGGCGTGAAATGCGAGATCTAAATTACTCTGTACAATGAAAAATGACAGAAATATTTAAGTACAGTACTCCCAAACTGATAATGCGCATAGAAAAATTCGTCACTGTTCGGCAACTGTCATATTCCTCGAGCCTCCGAAGACGATATGTATATAGAGTGGTTATATGTATTTTCTTTATGCATAGTTTATAAGAATTATGAGTTTTATTGTGATTTTATGGTAAAAGAGATAAGTAAAGAATTTTGTTTCGATAATTCAATGTAAGTTAATAGCGAGGATAAGCCACACGATTGCGAATATATATTTGTTGTATTGATTTACTTGGAAAATTCTATACTTAGAGCTATTAAAGTGTCTTACTCACAGTCTTGATATATGTCCGTGGTCTTACTGAAGCTGGCGTAATGATGGATATGTGGAAGGTTAAAACAAGACAAAGTTTATATTCAAAAAAATTATTTTCAAACACTGGTTAACATTTAAATTATGAAATCTAATCATTAAAATCTCAATCCAAAGGATTTTCATCAGAATCATTGATTATCTATATTTCTGATATCGTAATTCGTAGAATGGTCAGAACTTTCATTATGCTCTTATTAATTTTCACTTTCCCCACTGCTATATGCTACTTGTGTAAATAATCATTTTATCAGAAAATTCAACTTTGTAACAAAACTAAGAAGGGTATGTAACAGCAGCTCTATATAATTCCACACAGAGAAAATACGTGCGGTCACCACCAATATATAAAGACGACTGACGGATTTTTGAATTTTTTGACTGACAGGCTACCGTCAATGATTCGGGGTGATTCGGATGTTTCTGGAAATACGATAATTGGCGAAGATCTGCATGTGCATTATTAATTTTGGAGTACTGTACATAATATGCAGGCAAGGATACAAAACAAAATGTCCAGAGTTCGTCTATTGGTATAAGTTCCGGGATAATAAGAATATACCCTCATCTTTTAATAAGATGAACCAATTTTTTGTAGGCAGTAAACCCTAGATCTCAATCGAGAGATCATAGAAATATGTAGTACTTAATAGTACATATTCAAGGTAGAGCTAAAAAAAAATATATTTCTTGTAAAGTAAATTAAAAACTATAGGTAAAATTTAACATTGAAGCTGTACAAACGCAAGGACATTCTATAGTTTATTTTACACGGTTTTTCATTACTTTAAAGTCTGATTTTATTCTCGGCGCAATTATTCTAACGTGTATCTATTAATTACTATCTATAAGACGATAAAAAAATATAATTAGTCAAATAATTTTATAGCATAACATAAAGGTCGTACGTAATTTTTTGAGGTCGTATAACATGTATAAAAAGAATATTATTTTAATTTAAGTAATCAGCTAATAACATAATAAAATAAATAAGTGTTAATAATTTGCATTTCCAAATTTGATTTCTTTAAAATAATGGTAGGATCCTTCTAAAATCAAACAAACAAAACAAACAAAAATTATCGTATTGTGCACCAAGAAATAAAAATTACAAAAGTAAATATATAAAAGAAATAGACACAGGAGCACAACAGGCGGTCTTATCGCTAAGACAGCGATCTCTTCCAGACAACCTGGTGGTCAAGGAAAAACAGTGTAAGTATAAGTTTATGGGCAAGGGGTGCATTTATAAAGTTTAAAATACATAAATAAAATGGTATAAACACAAAGAACATATATACATCCATAATATACACATACATATACATACCTAAAACACATACATACATATACATACATACATAAAAGTAGTATACGTAGATAAAATAATATAAAAATACCAAGTACATATATACATCCATATTATGTACATACATATATACACATACATACACATAGAAATGAGCTACTTACTAGTTGAAAAACAGACACATACGGTGACAGCATCAATACAGCAATATTTAACTTAAATGAAACAGGTAGATCTGAGTTCATGACTTGGACAGGTAAAATCGCTTCAGCAGTGTTTTGAATGTGAGTAGAGATTGAGCTTCTCTTATGTCTAATGGTAGATCGTTCCATAGTCTGATGGTGAAGTGTGACACAGTGAAGGAAGAATTATAAATATGATTAACATGCCCTGGTACGACCAGACGAGACTTATTTGATGATCGAATTGGGTGGAAATTAGACACAAGAAACTCAAATCTCTCTTTTAAATATTGCGGTGTTTTCGGATCAAACAGAACACAGTACAGGAGGTGAAGGATATGAGTATTTCGGCGAAGACGAATGGGAAGCCATTTAAGCTTAGAACGAAATTCGGAGACATGATCGTATTTGCGCAAGCCAAACACAAATCTTATGCAAAAATTTTGAAGTCGCTCAAGGCAGTCAAGGTGGTATTCATAGAGGTCAGGATAGCACGCGTCGGCATCACTACATAGTATAAAACAAAGTCGCTTTCCCTGTCCCTATGTCCCTATGTCCCTATGTCCCTTTGTACGCTTAAATCTTTGAAACTACGCAACGGATTTTGATGCGGTTTTTTTTAATAGATAGAGTGATTCAAGAGGAAGGTTTATATGTATAATAACATCCATTAAATAGTGGAGAAGTACTGTTATTTTTGAGTTTTCTGATGTGATGTCGTAAAAAATTACATTTTTTCCGCTTACACTGCAAACGCAGGCTGAACCCTACGAGTTTTATCAAAATAATGTACTAAGTATTATACACATTGAAAAGGTCTATAGAAAAGTCCGCGATGGTACTTATATGTCTATCTCTTATGGATAACCCACGATAACTTTTTTTTGTCATTTACTTTTTACGACAAATATTGGCTAATTTTCAATGCGATTTTAACCAATACAGCATTAATCCTTAACCAATTAAATACCTTGAATACATTGTTTATTTAATATAGATCTATATGGCCCTTTACACCGTATGATTTAAGTGAATATTTTCGAAGATATTACAGATTTAAAAATTGCGGGACGTAGCGTTTGCGGCGGTACCGGCCGGCCGCCCGCGGGCCGCTATGTTTTTATATACAACGTTCACAGTTTTTCTGTAGTGTATTTAGTATCAGCATTGCACCCGTGCGAAGCCGGGGCGGGTCGCTAGTAATCTATAATAGGTAAAAGGAGTGTTTGAACGAGCGTAATTTTTGTTGGTATTGGCAGAAAGTTGCGTAGCCGGCGAATAGAACTAGCAGCAGCGAAAACCTTTTTACGCACTTCGTTTATTTGATTTTTCCAAGTTAAGCATGAATCGATCCAAATCCCTAAACACTTAATTTCATTGCGATATGGTATTGCAACCCCATCAACTACAACTTTTGGCAGAGATGTCCAATCTATCTTGGATACGAAATATTTCGTACCACAAACAATAATTTGAAATAAAATCAATTTTTTATCGAAAATAAAAACAACAGGGAGATTGCTTAGGCCGCCTTTCTGTGCCTGGTATACATATATGTACCTACAATAAAGTTTAAATAAATAAATGAATAAACAAATAATAATCTGTATTTTTGTTAGAAACCGCAATCATTAAGTTTCAGCAGCTTTGCTTACTAAGCATGGTGAGTGACACACCAACAAAAATCGTTTAATACCTACTGGCGATTGGTTTTTCGTAGTACATGTATGTACTACGAAAAACCAATCACACATCTAATTGCTTTTCAACAAATATAATAAAAACACTTCTTTATAATTTTATTATGCATTGTCTTAAATAATGGTTCCCACGTATCAAGATAGAATAGTCACCAAGAAGGTGTATGTGAATTTAGTGTATAAAAAGAGAAAAACAACTGCATAAATAGCTAAACTGTACAAATAAATAATTAAATTGCTAACATTGAAAATTCGCAATAATTATCATCATAATATTGCAATTATTACAATATTGCAGCAATTATAAAAATTGCAAGTCCATACACATTAAATATTTTAATAATGTTGTTTGCTTCAAAACTGCTGGATCAATATTTATTATCAAGGTATATATGACAAGGATTCATTCCATAACAAAATATTTATAACTAGCAATGCCCTGCGGTTTCACCCGCATAGATAGCGATATCGTTACAGTGAAAAGTCTATTATAGGTCGGACTATAGGTTTAATTTTTAATCACATGAAAATCACCTTTACCCCGTCCCGCATTACGGCCTTTTTTTTTTTGTTTTAGTGGGGAAATCTTTCATAGATACCCACGGCCTCCGGGGGAGGGGCCGTGGGTTATGTCGGATTCCTACCGACCAAAACCCCACTGTGTTCCGTCAAGACGCATATTGGTAGAATTCCTCCGTGACCCCCGCACTACGGCCTGCTCGAACAGTATACCTACTATTTTCTGTAGATTGACACTTTTAAAAATTCGTTATATCTTTTGAATGGGATATCCAATTCTTTTCATTTAAAAAGTATTTTGCTGGTATTGAAACAGTCTATAATAAAACATCATTTAATGGGATAAGGATTAATATATGTGTATGGATAACATGGTTTGATTACTGTCGGCACTTCTATTTACTTTGAAAACGTAAAAAAGTTGTTGTAGTAACATAATTACTGAAGATGGACATATGGTATCGCGGACTTTCTTGTAGATATTGATCCATTCTATAATACCGTAGAACATTTTTTTGTTCTATCTTCAATAGATTCCGCAGCGCACGCGATGACAGAAGTTTTATTGAGGATTTTTTTACACCTTGGGTTACATTATTGCATTTTTGGTAAGGATCTCTAATTTTTTTGAAAATGCAATATAGCCTATGTTGCTCAGTAAAGATGCAGCTTTCTAATGGTGAAAGAATTTTTGAAATCGGTCCAGTAGTTTTTGCGTGAAAACCATACATACATACATACATACATACATACTTACAAACTTTTCCTCTTTATAATATTAGTGGGTCATTTTCAAAATATTTGTACGTCACGAAATTGTCAGTAAACTGTTTCGTTAGGAAATGTCAGGAAGTTGTAAAAGTAAGGCTGTATTCAGAATAAGGTAATATAACATATAAAAAAGTAAGAAGTCACTAGTTAAAAAAATATATATATTTAGTTACAAAATAATCAACAAACAATCAATTTTTATAACTCTCTGTTTGCTTTTCCTTTTCTTTTCTTCTATCATTAGCTTCTTTCCATTTTTGTCTTCGAGCTTCTTTTTCACTGTCATTAAGATCTGATATTTTTCTTTGCCTTTCTCGAGGTGTTTTTTCCCTTTCTTTTCATATTTTTCAGGGTTTTGCTTTTTTAGTTTTTCAATGTATTTTTTTGCCGTTCGGCACCGGTTAGCGGCATTCTGATACTAAAAAAAGCTGTTGGATATATGTATTTTGAATAAAAATAAAAACAAAAGTAGGCATCACTCGTGTGGGTGGAAAAGCGATCAACACTAAATGCAATAAGGCAAGCGTTATCCCATCAGAAACCACTTGTAAAATTGGAGGCCAAGACTCACTGATCCGCTTTCACTATAATAAAGTTATCAGATCCCAGGAAAAGTCAAGTCCCTAAGCCCGACTTTACTAACCCTACATCATGGTTTAAAAAAGTATGGCCTGTAGTTACAAAAAAATAATCTTGAGAGATTTATTGTTTTTCTCCTTTATTTTTATTCGTTACATTAATTTAACACACATTTTAATATCTTATTTTCATACTTTACACATGAGACCGCAGCTTTACCGTCTACAATTTACTGACGTCAGTAAATGTCAAGAAATTGTTCGTCAGTAACATGTAAAAAATAACCTAAGAAATACTTTTACACAAAACATAATCACATTTACCATTAGATTGAAAGTGTAATCTATTACTCTAGTCATAATTTAAGTATATTACAATTGCGGTAGGTGAATTCTTCAAAATGTACTTACTTTTGTTGAGAATACGTCGTTAGGAAATTGTAACTAAATTTTTTGCACAGCACACTACTGGACTTCTTCCATGTCTGGACGACGAACAAAATGGCGGCGCGTTAATGTGACCTTACTTTTCGTGACATGTCCAGTGTTGCCAATGATTAGAGTTAGATTCCTCTTCTTTGTGATACAAGAAGTTGGTTAATTATGTCAATAAATCAGTGTCACGAAATTGTAACGATTGATAGGGACATTTTTATAATATGTAATTCTTCGTTTATTTAAGGTAATTTAAATAGTTTAATCTATCAGATATAACACTTCAAACATTGTTTTTTAATTATGATACAAAAAAATAGGAAGTTTCATACAAAAATTCTGATAAAAATATTGGTTTTCATTGTCGTCCACATAGGGGACAATAAAAAAATGTATGGAGCTTTTTTTGTTACCTTATTTTCACATTAAATTTATGTAAGAATTTGAATCGCAATTCATTGCTTTTTATCAGAAATGATATGCAGTATGCTTAAGTTTAGTCTGTAAAACGTTAACAATGATTTATTTCAGTCGTAACCATATTTTTTTCGAAGATTTTTTAGGGGGACAAACATTTTGTAGTAATGTACAATTATTTTGAAAACGACTCTAGTATAGATAAAAGGAAGATAGTCAAGTCAAATAAAAACTTATACCACTTATATCCGAGAACGAATGAATGAAATGAATGAATGAATTGAAATGATTCTCGGTCTATTTGATTTTTCTAAATATGTAAAACCTAACTGTTAACATTTAAAAAAACTGATAAAAATCTCAATTCACGCAAAGCACGAAGCGTAGCTGCAATTTGTTTCTTCTAATCTTTGCAAAATACATCATATCTGTAAATTTTAAGGCCACTTAGATTTTGAATGTAATCTTTAAAATTTCTAAACGTCGTGATAAATGCATTTTTTAACTTACCCAAAATACTGCTCTTTGTCAATGCTTTAGAGCAGAAAGAATAAATATTTTTAGTCAAGTTATAATTAAAAGCCTCTCTAATTTTTATTTTCTCCTAGCTCTTACTCGCTTCACTCTATTCTTAGATATTAATAACTTAAAAAAAGCTACAAAAAAAAACTTAATATCCAAAATTCCTTCAGGTTTATCCGGTATAAAAAATATAAGAAGAAAATACACAATTAAATAACAAAAAATTTATTACATATCTAATATATTAACATTCGCCTAATCTAATTGATTATTGCAATCACCTTCCCATTGATATAATAACAAAAATAATTTGGAAAATCCAAAAGTGCACGCCTCATAATTTTTTTTAATAATTATTTATTAATTATTATTTTTGTTTATTTAATAACAATTAAACCACATCGAATCAGACCCTGAAAAATGAAAGGGTTCTATTCCTGAGCATACTCAAGCGTAAGAGAAAAAAAAAGACTCGATTAGTAAAGTATTTCGGTCGCTATCGTGTTAACAAGAAAATCCTCCGCACATACAGACACACGGACGTCCAAGACAGAACTTTTTTAAACTGTTTTTTAACTAGTTTAAATAACAAAAATGACATCAAAAATATCATGAATGTTAAAAATAGTGTTTTTTCTTAATATGTGTGTGTATGTATTATCTTACAAGTGCAATGTATGATACATAAAGACATTTTAAGTTTGAAAAATCAGATGTTTTGCGCGAAGTGACAGTAGTACCCACCTCAACGCTTCGCTTATGAGGCGTGCAAAATATTTTCTTAAAATTAGCATAATAAACAAACAAATTTTCTTTAAATCGCTTGAAAGTAACTTACGCAAAGTTTCTCGTTGACACAAACAAATAAATTGACGTCAATCTAAACACGTTCACCCTTTCGCGATTAAAAACTTTGAATGAACTTGATTTAAAACTAGTTTGTAATAATAAACTTTTGAGTAGTTTATCCACTGAATTCGCCGATCCTTGTTTACACAACACTATAATTAAAACAATATAATCGATATTGATTACATATACATATTTAAATTATTGACGCACTTGGCCATGCCACGCATTATAACTAAACCTTTTGCTAAAAATGAGATTTTTATGATATTCCTTTAGTGGGAAAATGGTGATGATGATGATTAACTATGTGCAAAATATAATATGTGAAGTTGTGGAGCACTTAGCTATGGTGAATGTATTTATGTACATATAGAAAAATATTTATGGTTTAATGAGGCAAAATCGCTGAAAGCAAGGATATTATTATTACATAAATTCGCACAATGCTGAAATTAGTTAAAATTTTTGGAACACTATTTTAAACGAAGTAGGTATGAAAAGCGCCGCGCATCCAAAAAAATCATTTAGGGTCAAAGATCTCAAAAACACAAGTACTGAAATATACAAGTCATTTATATAATAGTGCTCCATATATTCGTACCAATTTTTAATTGTATGACATAATAATATAAGGATTCGTTCTCCATTGTTTGTACATTTTTCTAAATATGGCAGCTGCTAAATTCTAATAACACCGACGACCCGGATCACAAACACAAACATTTATTTATTCAATTAGACTTATTTTAGATGCACTTTAAATTATCGTAGATTTATATTTACCATAAATTACCAGCAGAAAGCAGTTTCAGAATGGTTCTCCGGCAAGAAAATCTGTAGTTACCACAGCCTAGTCGATAGTCTACTGAGAACTGACCAGTCAGATATAGCCCAGGGCATATTCCTATATCATTTCCCATGTATAAACGCATTTTCCACGCATTATTTTCGCATAGTTCATAGATTAAGATCAATCAATTCAAATCATTTATATATAACCATAATTATTATACGACAATTATTAATACATGTTTTTCCTCAAGTACAACACAATTAACTAATAACTAAGTAAAGGATACGAATTCCAAATACCAGTAAAGCAGGCCATGCTTAATCTGTGTATAAATAATTTGAAAAATGAAACCTTGTACAAACTGGTATTTTAATATATTTGATTGGTATTTGATTTTTGACGTTTATTACACCAATTATGGGTTACTAACAATATTTTTGATTATTGTACCTAGAAACTAGTATGGTAGTATCCACAATTGAATATCCTTTGAAAATCCGACATTTTTTTATTATTTTTTTATTTCATAGAATATTGAAATTTATAAACTCAAACTCAAACATTTATTTATTCAATTAGACTTCTTTTAGAAGCACTTTCGAATCGTCATTACTTTTTTTTAACATTTACCACCGATTCGGAAAGCAGTATCTATGGAGAAGAACCGACAAGAAACTCCATAGTTGCTCTTTTAAAATCATGTCAATATTACAATTCAATTTTACATAATATGTAACTTATATCCAACAACATAATATATATCATAATATGCCAAAGAACTGTCCTGTGGTTCTTACGCGACAACACTCCATGGATTTTCATCTTCCATGTATTCCTTAACGCTGTAATAGGCTCTCTGAACTAATACATTTTTTACATAAGTTTTAAATTTAGCACTACTAAACTCTTTAATACAACGAGTAATTCTATTGTAAATGCGTATACCTTGACCCATAAATGAATTTTTAACTTTAGCTAACCGGTAAAATGGCATTTCAATTTTATTTCTGTTCCTTGTGCCATAAAAGTGTCTATCTCCTACTCTTGTGTGTAAGTCAGCGTTTTTGTGTACATAAAAAATATTATTAAATATATACTGTGATGGTACAGCAAGGATACCAGTATTCTTAAAGAGATCTCTTAGTGAGTCCTAAGCATGTAAATTTTATATAGAGCGAATGGCTCTTTTCTGTAAGATAAATATAGTTTCTATAATATCTGCTGGCTTGCTATGAAAGTAGCTGAAATAAACCAATCTAGCCGTATCTTCATCGGTGAGATGCCTTATATTTCGGACTGCATATGCTGCTGAACTGAGCCTATACCAAATATCCATACTAATATTATAAATGCGAAAGTAACTCTGTCTGTCTGTCTGTTACTCAATCACGCCTTAACTACTGAACCAATTTCCATGAAATTTGGTATAGAGATATTTTGATACCCGAGAAAGGACATAGGATAGGTTTTATCCCGGAAATCCCACGGGAACGGGAACTATGCAGGTTTTTCTTTCAACTGCGCGGGCGATGCCGTGGGTGGAAAGCTAGTATACCATACATACCAAAATACTTACTAAAATTTAATTACATAATATCTACCAATATTATAAATTACAAAAAATGAAAATTTTATTACGTAGGTAATATCTAAAATTTGTGGTCAATTCCCTGACCTATTGGTCTTGAGAGGAATGAGTTATGGCAGAAACATTTTGCAACTGCGTTATTTGATTAATCTCGTTGTTTATCTATGGTACGGGAGCCAGGAACAGATTTTATGACCAAGTTCCTCTCAAGCGGTAATTAGTAAAATGCATCAAAGTATAGTATTATGAAGCCTCGTGAACGTCAGCTGGAGCTCGGTTGGGGGGAAGAGCGGTTGTAGCCTCCCGTATCAGCTGACGGTTTTTCCACCAAGATACAGCCAGCTGACCTATATATTTATCCACAGTTACATATAAGCTATCATCAGGTAAATTTTTGTTTGAGAGGAAATCACGGAAAATAAATTTTTCTTTAAATTTTACTTTCATGTTCGAGACACCAGCTGACGTATAATACACCATGTTGTAACCAGCTGATTATTTTTTTTCGTTGAGATATTGGGTTAGCTACAATTTGACAAATTTTTAGCTGAGAGGAAATGAATGAATGAATGTATTTTTTTTCCTACGTGCGTGGGAGGCTACAACCGCTCACCCCCCCAACCGAGCGCCAGCTGACGTTCACGAGGCTTTATAATACTATACTCTGATGCTTCTGACGAATTATCTCTTGAGAGGAAATAATGAACCCAATTTGCACCTGGCTCCCTAACCATACCAATAAGTTTACTTTCAGCTTAATCACTTCAAATCATGCAATTTTTGGTGATACCTTGAGTATATTGGTCCATGTTACATACTGTATTATAAAACGCTTATAGTATATAATATAACACATCCGCGTTCAAACAAAATGACAGTCTTGAATTTTGTATATAGTTTAGGTATGGGAAATAACAAAATTCATTTCCCATATAACAAGTATGACGTATTTTGTTTCTTAATTATTTAAATATTTTAATTACTGTTTTTGTGAATCATCTCATAAAATACAAAAATTCGGATCAAACAACATATTTAGAACATACAATTGATGTTAAATCCTTCCTATCCTACTAATTTTATAAATGCGAAAGTTTGTGAGGATGTGTGTGTGTGTGTGTTTGTTACTCTTTCACGCAAATACTACTGAACCGATTACAATGAAATTTAACACATATATAGAGGGTAACTTGGATTAACACATAGGATAGGTTTTATCCCGGAAATCCCACGGGAACGGGAACTATGCGAGTTTTTTTTGAAAACGCGGGCGAAGCCGCGGGCGGAAATCTAGTTATAAATAAATTATGAATTCTCTCTACAAAATGCATCTATTTAATATTAATATCTATCCATATATAGAAATCTGGTTAAGACAATTGTGTAGTTATAAGAATAGGACTAAACTACTTTTTTCACCCCCCAAGTGTTCAGGGTGTCCTAGCAGAACAACGGTCATTATGAAATGAAGATGATGTTTTTGTTGAAATTGATATTTTTTGTTTTATGGCATTCAAATGCTTTACAAATATAAATTTGTAAAGAATAGAAAAAATTCGATCACGAGGCGGGACTCGAACCCGCATCCTATCGCGCCATTCCGGGGCGGATGCCTGACCAACCCCCCTAGACAAGTGGCTTTCGTCGTTATCTCCAGCTTACGTCAATCTCATACATTCATAATCTATTCTATTAAACTTTACGCTAATAGAAAGCCACTTGTCTAGGGGGGCAATTCAGCCACTCGTGACCCGCCAGAGCGATCGAATTTATTCTATTCTTTCAGTTTTATGTGTCTACAGTCTAAGGGACACGTACACCGCGCGCCATCTATTGAGATGATTAACAACCATCTCAACCAATATGAAACACTTTTCAGTGAATACAATATTGTAACACGACCTTTTTTGTTGAAATTGATATTTTTTGTTTTATAGCATTCACAAGCTTTACAAATATAAATTTATAAAGAATAGAAAGAGATGATGTTTTTTTTTAACTATCAAACTCAAACATTTTAACAGACAGATAAGTGAAACAGAACATAATATCTTGAACCTGCCTGTAACTAAGTCCCGTGTCCCCTAGTGGGGTAAGGGGCAGATGCTTTATGCATACATCTGTTTCACTGTTCAATTTTATTTAGGAATAAGTAAGTGATCAGCATTCTGTGTCCTGACAGACCGATACTTTTTTTTCTATGTCACCATCGGGAATGGAACCCAGGACCCTTTGGTTCTACGCTCACGCGTTATCCATTGTACCAAGGAGGCGGTCATTGTTTATTATTTTTTTCTGCCTATAAATATTTTTATACAAAGGAAATAAAACACAGTTGTGGTGCTTACAATGGCTAATTTAATAATATTAATTAATAATAATATACAATAGTAATATAAAATATATTAGCATCAGTGTGGCCTCTCCGGTCGAGTGCTCTTTGGTAGAATTATACACAGGAGTCCGCTCGCTGAAACAAAAATGTATCTGTTAATAAAATATTAATTAGTTATTATTGTTATTTTTTTGCTAAAATCGTATAGGTAAGTTTACTTTGTATTGTCATATTATATGGCTATCAGAGGGCCGAGACAAATATCAAATCGCAAAGGAATAGAATCAGCTATCGATACTAATTGACATATATAAGCGTATGATGTTTTGCTAAGGTCTGTAAAGCTGGCGATGAAAAAATTAAAATTAGATGCTCTAATGACGATTTTGTTGCTCAACCCATTCGTTGAAAATCAGCAACAATTCCAGCTTTACATTAAGGTAGCGTGAAGAAATCGGAAAAAAAAGACGGGTTGCACTCCGGCTTTTTCGATCAGGTCACGTGTCCTGACGCGAGTTTAAGATTTTATACCCATTACAGAAAAAGTGCTCAACGCCGCTAAAGAAGTTTTCACTTCAAAAAGGGATGGATCGTTGGATAAATGCAGGTGAATTTGTTGCTAATTTGTTGCTGTAAAAAACTTAACTTAACTGTCGATTTTCGGCAGTTAAACATTAAAAAATAATTTGTTGCTGCTCACATCGTTCACTGACACAGTGTCAGAGCCACACAGAGCCAGCAACAAAATATAAACCGGAAGTAGAATTAATTTTGAAACCGACGTCCACGCCAGCTTAACAAAACTGTAGACTGGTCGAGGTCCTCCCTATTTCGATTGAGGAATTCCACCTTCCTTCCTCAACAAATCTCTAATTTCTAAAAAAGACGTGTGGCACTCGGGGACTGCCGCGGTAAAGCTATTGCATGCTATGCCTTCAAGCCACACCTCAGCGCCCGTCGGAGTGGGGAGCGTGAGGTTATTCGTTACTAAATTTCTGGATTCGGTCCCCGCGCTCAAGGCCCGCTATAGAAGCTATGCAATAGCTTAATAATACTCGCGTAAGCACACTAGAGGGTACAATGATGTCTATGTATAGTGTAAAGCGGTACTGACTGATGAGCAGCGCGCCGAACATGTAGATGGGCACGACGCAGTGCTGGTCGACGAGCGCGCCGAACACCACGTTGCCCGCGATGGCGCCCACCCGCCCGCACATCACCGTCACCGCCATCGCGGTCGCGCTGCAACAAGTGACAACTCCCTTACATTTGTCATTTATAAAGGGGTTTGGGCACTTTTGTACGAGCTAGTAACGTCGGCCATTGCGGCCAGTGATAAACTTGGATAATATTTTAAAAGAGCAATATATTGGGTAAACAAATAAACTTAAAAACTATGACAGTCCCCTGAAATTAAATTCTAAATTTGGTCCAATTACAAAAATTTCTGATATATGCAAAACATTTAATGAGTTTTTCTCCACAGTTAGTCCTAACCTTGCAAAACATATTCCAAGCAGATACCACAACAACACAGTTTATACATTGCCAATAATACAAACTAGCCACTCATTATCTAAATTTGTACCGTGCAATAATTAGTTTTAATAATCTAAAAAATTGCCAAGGTTAGTTCCATCAAGAAATTGGGAGATAAAATGCAAGTAAACAATTATCGTCCCATCTCTGTACTACCAGTGTTTTCTAAAGTTCTCGAGAATATTATTTACAACCGCTTAAATGATCATTTGAATTTAATAAAATTTATATCTAACAAACAATACGGATTTCAGCCATTTTTTCTAATACATTATCAGCTACAATAGATTTAGAAACAAATATTATGTTTAATATTTTGATCGTAAAAATATTTCTTTAGGAGTATTCATTGATTTAAAAAAAGCATTTGACACAGTTAGTCACTCATTATTGATAAAAAAAACTCGAGGATGTTAGTATCACTGGTATTGCACTAAAAATGTTTATTTCATATCTAAATAACAGAACACAACTTGTAAAAATTGACAATACGCAAAGCGATCCCTTACCTATGACCTGTGGAATACCACAGGGATCGGTGTTAGGACCACTGTTGTTCTTAATTTATGTGAATAATATCCATAACATAGGCCTACATGGCGAAATTACCCAAAACGCAGATGATACACGTCTATTTTATTTCAGATCCTGTATAAATAATATTATTTCACAAGCTCAAGAAGACCTCAACCACTTATTTGAATGGTTTCATTTTAAACTCACCAGTGATATAAAAACAGCTAAATCGATGTATGTAAGTATTTAAAAAGTGCCTAGCTGATTACATACTTAATGACCAATCACTTCTGGAATAAAAGAATTTACAGTACTCCAAAAGTAATAATTCGCATAGAAATCTTCGTCACTGTTCGGCAACTGTAATATTCCCGGAGCGTCCGAAGATGATAAGCATATAGAGTGGTTAAATGCATTTGCTTCATGCATAATTTAGTTAAATTATGTGTTTTGTGCTAAAATAGATTAATCCATCAGTCCTCGGAATCACAGACACAATAGAAAATCTATTGTGTCGCGCCCCGATCGGGGCTTACGGTGGTCAATGGGTTAATATTTATTTGTAAGTAACGATTTTGTTTCGATAATTCCTTGTAAATAAATAGCGAGGATAACCCCACGATTGCGAATATATCTTTGTTGGATTGATTTACTTGGAAAATTTTATAGTACTTTTAAAGTGTCTTACTGAAGCTGGTGTAATGATGGAAGAAAAGAAGGTTAAAATAATACAAAATTTATATTGTATAAAATATGCATTTCAAACACAGGTTTACATTTAAACCATATAAATCTAATCATTAAAATCTCAGTTCAAAAGTATTTACTTTCTTCAATATTATGACAATTACCAAAAAATAAAAATAAAACAATCAAAATCAGGGATTATCTTTATTTCTGACATTTTAGATACATCGGAACTTTCAATATGCTCTTCTTCATTTTCCCTACTGCCATGACCTGTGTAAATCATTTCATCGATTAATTCAATTCACCTTTAAAAAAAAACCAAGAAGGGTATGTAATAGCAGCTCTATATAATTCCACACAGAGAGAACACGTGTAGTCACCACCAATATTTAAAGACGACTGACAGATTTTTTGAGTTTTTGACACTGACAGGCTACCGTCACCTACCGCCCGAATTGTTTTTGATTGTATATGACCGTGAATTGACTTCTATTTCTTTTGAACAAGGTGTAAAATGCAAGTGCATTGTTCAGGGCTCTTACAATTTAATGATTCGAATGTTTTCGGAAATACGATAAGTAGCGAAGATTTGCATGCGCATTATTAATTTTGGAGTACTGTACCTTTTGGAATAGCTGTGCCCGGACGACTGCTTCATTATTAATTTACTTTGTTATGTTATTATTGTCTTTAAATGAGAATACTCTTACTAATAAAGTAAACAGTATTAACTTTTCGTATCAAATTTCAAATATTATCTTAGGTCGTAAAGAATTCATACGAGATCTAGGGGTGACATTCGATAAAAGTTTATCATTTATCGATCATGTCGAATCTACTGTCAAAAAAGCCAATCAAAATTTAGGCTTTATATTACGAATGTCCAGATCTTTTAAAAATAAAAATAGTGTCCTAATTCTTTATAAATCTCTGGTCCGTAGCACCCTTGAATATGGCTCCTCAGTGTGGTCTCCATTCTACAAAACACATATCGACAAGCTCGAATCGGTACAAAAACGATTTTTACGTTCTCTATGCAATCGTGAACACCTTAGAAGATCCTTGCCCACCTATGACATTCGACTTAAATATTTCAATTTGGATTCACTTGAAATGCGACGTAAATTCATTGATTTAACCTATATGTATAAAATTATCAATAACCTAATTCACACCGATATACTTTGTAAATTCTCTTTATATTGTAACGCTCGTGTCACTCGGAACGCTAAACCCTTCTATATACCCGCCACTCGCTTATATATTTCTTATAATAACCCAGTATATAGGTTATGCCGACTATATAACGAAATAATTAATAAAGATAACACTATTGACATTTTTTCAAATAGTCTAGCCAGTTTTCGTCGCCTAGTACTTACTGCTCTGCGTAGCACCTGAAGCATACGGATTTATGTCGTATCTTGTTAGCCTATAAGTATATCTTTTATTGTATTTTTTTTTATTGTTGTGGTAACAGTATTTTTAATTGTTTTTACATCTTTCACACTCTAAACATTTGTGTATCCATAGAATAGGCTTATACATAGAACGTTATTAATTGTACTTGAATAATTTGTTTGTTATATTGTTGTATAAGCTGTTTGGAAACTAATAAAATAAAATAAAAATAAAATAAAAATAAATAAATGATTCTTTAAACCAATACCTATAAGCGTTCACTTAAATAAATAAATAAAAAATTTGTATGCGTGTACTAGAGTACACACGTAAGAAGTAAAACTTCTTTATGACCTTAAAAATGTCACGAGTATGGCGTAACGCAAAAATGTCACGCGTACGGCGTAACGCAAAAATGTCACGCGTACGGCGTAACGCATAAATGTCACGCGGACGGCGTAACGCAAAAATGTCACGCGTACGGCGTAACGCATAAATGTCACGCGGACGGCGTAACGCAAAAATGTCACGCGTACGGCGTAACGCATAAATGTCACGCGTACGGCGTAACGCAAAAATGTTACACTAAATTTTTGTCCAACCCCGATAAAGAAGTTTCACTTCAAAAAACTCAGAAAAATCTTATAATAAATCATCTAGATTAATGAATAATACAAAACCAAATATCTCTGTTTCTAATACGTTTCGAGATTTGTGTCTATAATAACTTTTGTTCACAATATAATATTATTCTTTTAAAGTATCCAAGTTTCATCCACTGGCCGCGAATGTTCACCATGAGGCCAACTTTACCCAACCCCTTTGTTACAATTCAATAAATGCAAGACATCCAATGCTAATAAAACACATAGAAGACAATTATTATTTTTACAAGACAGATTGTTATGTTTTGAAAAGTATGTAATTTACGTATGTTTGTTTGTTGCGCCAGAGGACGTGAATTTGATGATAGGTATGTTGTGTGTCTAGGGGTTTATAGTTAAAAAGGAATTGTAATATTTAACTGCAAGACCAAAGCGCGTCACACACGTTGAAGATACTATATAAAATTTTATGTTAAGATTCTCTAATATAAAATATTACAGTATCTTAAGGTATCCGGTGTCAGCGTTCTGACCATCATTTTTCTTTTTGTCATTGCGTACTAAGACCCCTGTAGAACCGCCATCCTGTTACAAATGACCCGAAATTTTGTGTAAGTGTTTCGGGTCATTTGTATCTAACATAATATTTTATATTAGAGAATCTTAACATAAAATATTATAGTACCTTCACCGTGTGTGACGCGCTTTATAGTACATATCTAGTTCATTTAACACTGAATTTACACACAAAAAATAAGTTTAAAGTACTCACGCAACTTTAGTAGGGAAGATCTCGCATATAACACAGAACAACACCGCCTCAGTACAACTGACGATCGCTTCGAACACACAAGAGAGCAGAAGGTTCTCGAGCGACGAACGCACGAGGTTCAGCCCGAGGGCCGCCAGCCCGGAACTTATTAACATCATTACTGGAATTGAGAATGTAAATTGTGAAATGAAATATTTTAAAATCCTGATGAAGATATCCATACCAACCATAAATGAAAATAGCATTTTGATTATTGCCTTAATTGTTTGGGAAAATAAATTATTATTATATAAATATTTGATTGATGTTCTCAAATACGTTTTTGGATTCAGGAAAAAAGCTGAACTTAATTTTCTACGATTAATTTTATTCAAAATCGAGGTTAAAAAAGGTAAACTTTAAGATTATTTTTAAATTTAAAATTCAATAGGATTTTTCAGAGATCTTTTCAACGATAGACAGCATGTTTCTTGAACAAGGTTAATACATATTTTGTTACGTTTTGAGGGGAAAAGCGAACAGCTTCGTCAAGGAACTGTTGCGCGTGACACACTGACCGAGCCGTCTGTTGGGACAGTGTATCACATCCACTTTGAGTTGCTTCTTGCAGCAATTGTTTCGCGAGGCTGTTTGTACTTTGTTTGTTTGTGCATAGTTAACCATAAACTCCAGCTAGTCATTTGTGGGTTCGATTCCCACCCGGGGCAAAAATTTGTGTGACGAACATAGATGTTTGCTCTGTGTCTGGGTGTTAATTATCTATATAATTATTTATTTCAAAATCATATATGTATGTTTATCAGCCATCTGGTTTTCATAACACAAGCGAAAGCTTACTATGGGATCAGATTGTGCCGTGTGTGAAAATTGTCCTAAAATATTTATTTATTTATTTAACCCCGTGACTCACCAAGCATGAGCTTTTTGCCGAGCATGTTGATAGTGAGTCCCACCCACAGCGCAGTGGGCACACAGCTCAGCGCCACCACCAGCGTGTGGATGTACACCGCGTCGTCGATCACTTGCGGGCACTCCGCTTTGCCCTGGGGTAAATTAGATAGCTATAGCCAAATCGATGACTAGATAAACTCAAACCACAGAATACATAATAGTAGCTAAACGCTACAGAACGGACACTCTCCGCCTCCCGCCAAAATTAAACACTTACCTCACCCGCACGATCAGTCTAAAAATGGTCCATATTTTTCTACAGGGACGATACGCACAGACGATACGCAACGAAGATTGACAACATTAATTAAATTGACTTAAAGTACCGGTCAAATGTGGCTACTTGACCACATTTTTTTACTTTTTCTTAGGTAACTTATTTATATTAAACTTTTATTAACATTTTATGATTTGTTCATGTCATGAATGATTTCATCATTCACTTTTACTAGGTATTTCTTTAAAATATATTGAATCTGACATTATTTACAAATAAACGTAATACAGGTCAAGTTGACACTGATGTGGTATCTTGACCTTGCACATCAGTTTTCATAGGTAGATGCTTAACATTCTTGTTTTAGGCTAAGTTGCTATTACTTTTTAATTCTTCGACTTTTTAAATATTGCAGCCCGAAGTTTTACAATAAACTGTTAGGCTCTGGCTACCTGGTCAAGTTGCCACGGGATTTGTAATGATTTCATACAAAGCATTACATGTCGGATAGGGTTGTCACAAACAAGACACAAATTTTAATGAACTATTTATTTATTAAACTAAATTTAATACATATGTATATGTATATTACTTAATACTTATAGGTATTTTTTAATAGGTAAGGAAACATTTATTTTTCATTAGAAATATGCTAAATCGTTGTCATCAAAGAGAGTATAAGTATCTGGATTGTCCGAAATTTGCAGCAAATTTATTGATTTTACTATGCAAAACTCTAAACAGATAAAAAAAGGAAAAAATGCAGTCACGTTATTTTTTGTGTCAACCCTAGGCGTAGGTCAAGTTGCCACGCAGCGGTCAATGGCAACTTGACCTAACCTGAGGCATCAATGCCCAAGCAAATATTTCGACAGATGAGCCTAAAGTTGGATAGTTCCCACTGTAAAATCAATCTCTAGGGTTTATTACACAACATATCAAAACTGTACTCACCTGAGATGTGCAGTTTAAGCTCTACAAACATAATAATACTGACACCGGCAAAAGATCCTTAGTCACAGTCACACTTCGATACGTTATATTGCGAGAACCAACAGCGTTACCGCTTTAAAATTAAAATATGTTGCCAATTAATATTTTAAAAACCTACCAACATCAATACGTTAGGTCAATTTGCTTTCAATTCTACAAAATTTGATATTTTGTTGTTAAACGGAAGGTGTGGTCAAGTTGCCAAGTAAAGGTCAAGTAGCCACATTTGACGGTAATTTTATTATTTTGGATTTGTGATTATCGTTTTTCGTAGAAAATGGTTAGATATTGTGCTGTTTACGGATGTATTTCATCAGAAAAACGCGAATTTTTTTTACGCTAGTCAAAAATGTGCCAACCATAAAGCGTTTACACACACAGTTGCAGTCTCTACAGTGTGACTGTCAAAACGATAATTTTTATGGAGTGTCCGGGGTGTACTCAAACTTAAACTCAAACATTCATTTATTCAATTAGACTACTAATTAGTAGCACTTTCGAATCGTCATTAGTTACATAAGTATTTTGCACGCCTCATAAGCGAAGCGTTGAGGTGGGTACTACTGTCACTTCGCGCAAAACATCTGATTTTTCAAACTTAAAATGTCTTTATGTATCATACATTGCACTTGTAAGATAATACATACACACACATATTAAGAAAAAACACTATTTTTAACGTTCATGATATTTTTGATGTCATTTTTGTTATTTAAACTAGTTAAAAAACGGTTTAAAAAAGTTCTGTCTTGGACGTCCGTGTGTCTGTATGTGCGGATCCTTTTTCTTGTTAACACGATAGCGACCGAAATACTTTACTAATCGAGTCTTTTTTTTTCTCTTACGCTTGAGTATGCTCAGGAATAGAACCCTTTCATTTTTCAGGGTCTGATTCGATGTGGTTTAATTGTTATTAAATAAACAAAAATAATAATTAATAAATATATGAGGCGTGCACTTTTGGATTTTCCAAATTATTGTATTTAACATTTACCACCGATTCGGAAAGCAGTATCTATGGAGAAGAATCGACAAGGAACTCCATAGTTGCTCTTTTAATAGTAGATAGACTGACTGACTGTTGACTGACCGGTTGGCTTGGTTGGTAGTCTTGCCTTCCAAGCCAGAGGTCGTGGGTTCGAATCTAATAATACGAATACGTGGGTTCGAAATAATAAGTGGGTCATTTTAATACACCTGTGCATAAGATATCAATAAAATTATATTCAAATTTCCCATTTTAAAAGACGTCATTAAAAGACAAAAAGTAACATAATTGAAAACTTATTATTAATTTCTCATTCTAAATTTTACACAAATCTAAAGACAATAATATATTCATTAAAATAATAAAACTTACCAATAGTTCGGATCTGGTGACATTAGCGGACACTTCACAAACCCCGGCGGATATATCCGGGTAAAGGGACGAGAACTGGCTGAACCGCTCGAAGAGGTCCGGGAACCACATCATTAGTGTGTAGTAACTGAAATAGGTGGATTATCTATACATATAATAAATCTGTAGAAGGGTCAATTGACATTGAAAATATTGAAAAAATAAATAGCAGGGGTGTTACTGGATCGATACCAAACCCAAATATGTGATTAAAAAAGTTTTTGTCTGTCCGTCTGTATGTGAAGGCATCACGTGAAAACTAACGGTTCGATTTCGATGAAACTTGGTATAATAATACCTTATTATCCTTGGCATAAAATAGGATACTTTTTATTCCGGAAAAATACTTAGAAAAACAATCTTAATTTTTCTTAATCTTTCCGCGCGGACGGAGTCGCGGGCTGAAGCTAGTAATTAAAATAACCGTACCTAAAATATCACGTGTTTGTGGTATCTTTGAAACTCTGTCAGTCAATTAATAATTTATACGTATTATACTTTAAATAAGAGATGGAATAGCACAAATTGAGCTGAACCAATAAAATACTTGATTCCAAAAAATTCCTATTTATTCCTACAAAAATTGAATGCAATTTTTTAAGGAATTTTGAACTGTTGCATAAAAATATTTAACGCAAGTAAATCTGATACTCTGATACTTTATTTACTAGATTGAAATAATAATCAGTAACATGCAATAAATCATCTAAATATTATAAAAAGACTACTATAAAAAGTCTCTTTTCTCACAACTTAGAAAATCTAAACTCAAAACATTTCAACATAGAAACTTCAGACTTTACATAATCTTAAAAGCAATAGCAAACCATCCCAAACCATTCAAATTCAAATCATTTATTGCATACCAATACATTTATACAAATTAGCAATCTTGTACAGATATTGCAATACAATAGGTCATATTATATTAAAGTTAAGTTTTCTGGGCTTTTTAAATTCAATATTAATACATATAAAGATTTGCAGTTTGCACCTACGCGCACTTATTAGACAACTAGCTTTCCGCCTGCGGCTTCGCCCGCGTTTTCAAAAAAAAACCCGCATAGTTCCCGTTCCCGTGGGATTTCCGGGATAAAACCTAGCCTATGTCACTCAGAAATGATGTAGCTTTCCAACAGTGAAAGAATTTTTCAAATCTGCCAAGTAGTTTCGGAGCCTATTCAATTCATACAAACAAACAAACAAACAAAAAATCAAACCTTTCCTCTTTATAATATTTGTATAGATATAATAAAATAATAGTTAAAAAAAACTAAAAAACACGCTTTTTATAGAAAACCGAACTAAAAAATAGAAAATTTTTATCAAATTAGTGTATTGTCATCGGTCCTCAATAAATGAGGAAAGTTTGAACGAAATCTGGCCGAAATCGCGCCCAAAGAAGTCGGTTACAAACATACAGGGGAAGCTAATATAAAGCGTGTAAAAAAAACGAAATTAAAATCTTAACCATTCATCTCACCTAAACATAAGTCCAAAGTCCACAAAGCAGCACAACACCAGTAGCCCAATATAGGGCGGTGTGACCAACATCTTCTTCCGTCTCCAGAACGCCTCCCACCGCTGGCTCCAAGTGAGCGGGGTTTTGGTCTCGTTGCCATTTGTGTCTACTACTTCTTCTTCTTCTGCGTCTTCGCAAGCGCTTATCATTGATTCCACCTGGTTCGAGATTAAAATTAAATAACATTTAGAAATTAAATACTTTTTAACGGATTTTAAACGCGATTTATTCATTACTGGCTGTCCGCCCGCGGCTTCGCCCGCGTTTACAAAGGAAAACCCGCATAGTTCCTGTTCCCGTGGGATTTCCGTGATAAAACCTATCCTATGTGTTAATCCAAGTTACCCTCTATATGTGTGCTAAATTTCATTGTAATCGGTTCAGTAGTTTTTACGTGAAAGAGTAACAAACATCCATACATCCATACAAACTTTCGCCTTTATTATTATTACACGCTTTATATTAGCTTCACCTGTATGTTTGTAACCGACTTCTTTGGGCGCGATTTTGACCCACTTTAAACGGCCAGATTTCGTTCAAACTTTGTAGATTTATTGAGGACCGATGACAATACACTAATTTGATAAAATTTTCTATTTTTTAGTTCGGTTTTCTATAAAAAGCGTGTTTTTTAGTTTTTTTAAACTATTATTATAATATATTATTTTCCCGACGTTTCGAACACTACAGCGAGCGTGGTCACGGGGAGACTGACCTCTCTGAGTCTCCCCGTGACCACCAAAACCAAATAATATAATGAATAAATCGCGTTTAAAATCCGTTAAAAAATCTTTAATTTCTAAATGTAATTTAATTTCTAAGTGTAAATACTCGCGTAAAATCAAACACTAGAAAATACAATTAAATAACATTCTCAACAAAAAAAACTTCACTCTTGAGTTACATAGATATTACACAGGCTAAAAATAATAAGCTTCATTCCTGAGATACCACATACGTATAGATAGGTAGACAATGTATTTCTTTTCGTGTTTATGGGTTAAAAAGGATTGAATCCTGTATGTCAAAAGTAAATTATATGTAGGTGGTAAATGTTAAAAAATGTGTTATGACGATTCAAAAGTGCTTCTAGAAGAAGTCTAATGGAAAAAATAAATGTTTGAGTTTGAGTAAAAATATTCCTGCATAATTTATTTTTCAAAAACAATTAAATTTCGATTATATAGGTCACGACTCACGAATACGATACGAACTTTAAAAAATCAAAGTAAACATACTTTCTAACACATTAAACACACTAGAATTTTACATTGACATTTTTTTATCAACTTAATTCATGGTCAAACATGCCAATCTTTAAGTCAATTCCAATTAAACTTGTTTAATGAAGGCGTGATTAGCAAGCAATGTTAATTTGCCATCTCTAACATTGAACTGTTTTTAATTGATTGTTTTAAATTGATTGAGTTATATGTAACACAAACGTATTATAGATCAGAAATTAAAGATTTTGACGGATTTTAAACGCGATTTATTCATTATATTATAAATTATTATCTCCAAGTTTCGCACACTTTGCAGCGAGCGTAGACACGGTGAGACTGTGTCAGTCTAATGTAATGAATAAATCGCCTTTAAAATCCGTTAAAATCTTTAATTTCTAAATGAATAACAACAATCACCAGAAAATACTACAGAAATAATATTTTCAAATTTAATGATTGGGGAACTCCAATACATTTTTTTAAGGTGAACTAACCGGGAAGTCCCTCTCTGTCAGCTTGGTGTTAACAACAAAGATGCGCTGCAGCACATGTAACGCCTGCTCCGTTTTATCTGCGTGGAGCAGGTACCGCGGGCTCTCGGGGAACGGCAGCAGCAGCAGCACCACCAGCAGGCTCGGAACCCCACACGCTGCGACAAATACCCGCCAGGATGTGTATTGGAATGCTGCACCCTCGGCGGTGATGTTGAAACGCGGGTCTTGGATTATGAGCCATGCTATTCCTGGAAACATTGGGGAGTCAATAAGTAAAAAAGGATAGTGACAAATTGTAAGTGGGCTGGATGATACGACAGATGCTGGAAAAATAACTAATAGGTAGGTAATAAAAATATGTATTTTAAAAGAATCAAAAGTTAAAAAAACTTAAATTCAATGAAATATAAAATGCTTCCAGATATGTAGAAAATTTCTAATCTATCTATACTAATATTATAAAGAGGAAAGATTTGTAATTCTGTATGTATGGTTTTCACGCATAAATTACTGGACCGATTTTGATGAAATTGGCACGGATAATCTTTAGACTCTGAGAAAGAACATAGGCTACCTTTTATTGCGAAATATATACCACAGGCTAAGCCGGGGCGGACCACTAGTAATATTATATAAAGAATTAGGCATTCAATGGTAAAAAACTACAGTAAAAATTTGACCTTGGTTCTTTTGGGTATGTATAAACTAAAAAATAACAATTTACACAGACCGTGTTTCTAAAACAGAAACGATTTTAATCTTTCCTTACGCATCACCTTAGATTAAGGATTGGTCTCCGCGCGCGCGCTACGTCTAGATACCGCCCCACCTAAAAACAATAGCTCTGTGAGTGCGGCAACTCATTTCTGTAGTGTGTGTTAGGCAATTTGTAAAGACGCTAGTGTGTGTGAAGAATTGGGCTGCCAGCTGCATAAATTTTACCTCATAAATGGGAAATCTGCCATCTTGGAAAGAAGTTTGAAAAATATTTTATCGAATCCATGAACGATTTGAGTCGCATGACTCAAATCCACTTGCGACGCTACTATACTATAGTCACAAAGGTTGTTTAAAAGTAAAAAAGCGGAAATAAAAAAAATAACATAATAAATGAGTCAGTTAAACATGGTTAAACAGAAATAAATTATTGTTATTAATTTATTATACTCTTTTATATATGTATTAGTAATAGTATTGAAAAAAAAAGTTCAAATTATTGCTAAAAGATTTCCTCAACCACGTGTATTTTTTTGGATATGCAGTACGGCAACACTGAATGGCGTCGTATTTTCGTAGAAAAAAATTTCGAAGTAAAGGAGAAATTTCGAATAATACGATACTTAGTGATGGTAGGTACGTGATCCCAGTGTATTTCTTATTTTTTGTTGTATTATTTTTAAATAGTTTTATGGCACAAATAGGCATTTTACTTCAGATTTTGTTCAAAATCTTTATAAACTATCGGTTCACCTTCTCCACACAATGCTTGTGACACGACTGGCTTGGGTACGCCGAATTCGGCGTACTATTAGTTGCCGCATTTTTCAAGTACGCCGGCGGCATCTAGTCGTAGCGCGCGCGCGGAGACCAATCCTTAATCTAAGCGCATCACAATATTCATAAATAACAAGTTCTCTTAGTGTGGGAGCTATAGTTAATAATGATAATGTATAATAAGCAACAACAAATTCTTATATGTATTGTTAAATTGGTTTTATTACCTACTGTGTTTTTGCTGAAATAAATAATTTTTCATTTTCAATCATTCGCTTCCATTACCTGGCAACAGAATAGTCCCAAAGGTCCAGAACACCTCCAACCTGCACAGCATCACGTCCCGATGGCGCAGGGACAGGAAGTCCCCGAAGTACGGGAACACCAGCCCCGTGGCACCGATGATGCCGAACCCGGAGAAGAACCTGCGACCAGCACACGTCTACACACAATGGGTACGCTGCGCTCATTGGAATTAGGTGAGCAATGGGAAATTTAAGAGGATATAAAACTCTTATTTAAAATAAGTAATATTCATGTAGAAGCTAAAAAGAAAGAAGGTTATAAGTGTTTAGAATCAACAAACACTTTCCTAAAGGCTAAAAACAAATTAAGCACCAACGCAAGTTATGATCTTCATCTCCTTTTTTAGGACACATCCACGATAGAACGCCAAGATAAATAAATAAAAAATAATATTCTATCAGTGCTTGCTATATTTTTTTAATTTTGTGATTTAGACATACCTGCATGCGAGAAACGCAGGGAAAGTCTGTACAAGACTGGATAAGAATGCCGCTAAAGCATCCAGCAGAAGGGCTCCAATGATGGCCTTCTTTCTGCCCCGGGCGTCCGCCAGGTTACCCCAGAAATAGGAGCCTACGCACATCCCTGGAAAAGGAAGAAACAAGCTAATATAACAATAGGAATTTTCACGACTTTGTGATTTTTGTACAAAAAGACAATGTCAATACCATATTTTTCTAAAACAAAATTAAATAAGTAACATTTATTTTCAAAAATTTCAACGTAGGTAATAATTTAATATTTATAACATGTTATTAAGTTTGAAAACCTTCTCTCAAACGCCTATTTTGAATACCTATATTCGACATGTTTATGACAAGCCCTGTAGTAAACATTTATTTAGCAACAAAATTTAATTAACGTGTTGAGGAGCTGCTGCTGTCAACACTTCGTCTTACGAACAATGTATAATATGTCGTATAGTTATCGTTATATCGTTCTCATCAACATCGTTCAACCAATTTTTCTATTACATAAACACATTTTTTGTTCACTCACCAATAAGCGGTGTGGCGGTCAGCCGGCCCTTGTCACTAGAGGACAGGCTGAAGTCGCACTCCGCCGCCGGCAGCACGAAGCTGAGGGTGGTCGTGCTGAGCGCACACACCGCGTACACCGCGCCACATGACATGAGCAGGAGCCATTGGAAGCAGCCGTAGCCTGGAGAAGTTTTATGTTTATGTAAATGGAGGAAAAATGAACTCAACTCAAGAATTGACTTGGTCAACTACACTTCTATCAAGCGCTTTTGAATCGTCAAAATTTTTCCATTGGTTCGGAAGCGGGTTCTACAGAGAAGAGCCGTCAAGAGACCGTCTAATTAGGCATATTTTATATTTAGAATACTGTCACTCTTAAATTTAAGACGAATGTAATGACTCTCGTTTTTTAACTCTGCATACATTTAATTATAAATGATATAATAAACAGTCTTGATCCACTTTCTTATAATAGAACAAAGAACAGCAAGGACACTTAGACATCATAATCATCATCTTCGTCTTCTATAAATATCCTAGTTCAAGTTAAACATCCATGACTCATCTTTCTCCTTAGAGAAGTGACGTCAATTTATCATACCAAAACAGGAAAGCAGTTGGAATCATAAATTGAGTCTTCAAAATGTGCTCACCAAATGTACGGTAAATTCCGACTGTCTCAAAATCCTATAATCGTAAAATAGTCGTAAACTGGCCATTAATGACTTATAGCTCATAAACTAAATCAGATGTTATCATTTCAAGACGACAGTCGAAGGTTTTGGTTAAATTATATCCTCTTGGTGTACTTGTCAAAATATTGCTCATAAAATAATGCTGAAAATTATTTTTAAACCTACCAATCATGACGGTATAATTTAGCCTGTGTTTCCTAAAATTATTTTACCGCAATAATATGCAATGATAAAATTTTTGGCAATCTAATGAGCTAACTTTAAATTTATCTTTGAAGATGTATTTAGGTATATCGAAGACAGAGGAGGAAATAAAATTGACGTTAAAACTGAAATTCATCATCTAACACCAATCTATAGAAAATTATCTACGTCTTTCGATCGCAGGAATAGTCTGGCGAACGTCTAAATTCGTAAGATGAAAGGCTAAAGGACATTACATAATATTATTAGACGCGTAAACACGAAAGCTGTCAAGATCACCTCGCCACCTTTACCCTGAACTGAATTGAATAGTTTATGTACGTCATGAAAACGTGGTAGGTCGTATGACGATACGCGAGCTAAACTGCTGGCAGACAGTCAAATTGACTGACGCAAGGCAGAGCATGTAGCGGGATAGAAGTTTACTTTATTGCATCATTAAACTATCAATTAATGAATGGCAAAGGCGTTAAAAACTCTAAACCAAATGGTCAGAATCTAAATGGGACCAACCGGAATATTTTTTTAATAATTCAAATAAATTCGGAAAAGAATCGGGCGAAAGGATTCATGAATTAGGCCACCATGTTTTTGGATGTTAAATATAAATACTAGAAGAACTACATTGTATAGTCAAATCTGATCATCTATGTCCTCAGACGGTATCCACGATTTGACACTACCTACCTCCACCTACCACTTGTATAAAACTGGAAGCTTCACGTGTTTTGATACTGTTAATGTTAATAGTATCTAAAGCAGCAGGGATGTGAAAAACCTCGAGAAATAATGTCGTAAGATATAATATAATAAAACCCGCGAATTTATTTAATTGAATTGAATACCGATAATCGAGATGACCAGACATTATCTAGATAGATTGGAACCCTAATCCTGCGACACTGTATTACAATCGCTTACTCTCCCAACTTGCGTCTGATCAAAATGTTTGTAAATACGAAGACAGCTGACACAAGGCACATTCGGATATAAATAGATGAAAAACACATTCGAAATTATTGTGTACGTTTGATTGTCCTCACTTGCGTTTCAAATGCTAATGTAAAATGACGTTGTTTCAAATTTCACTTTATTTAAAGCAATTTACATTTTTTGCAAAGAGAGCCGCAATTGCTATACAGCAGATTTTCAATTTTAGATGTTTTTAATTTAGCAATTAGGGGGATATGCTATAAAAATCATACCATCTGCGTTGATTCTAGCCTGCATCTTATATTAAGTTATAAGAAATCGAAAAAAAACAACACAAGTATTAACATTAAATAAACCCCTAAAAGCAAAGCCCCTTAAAACTATAAAAGCATACGTAAACACTGATAAATCCACTGAAATCCAACCATATGAAATAGAATCTAGTCACATAAGTTTCAGGGCCAAGCTAACAAGATTGGTGGAAACCCGATACAATTAATTCCGGGGTGAGGGTGTGCCCTTGATTGTGATTATAATTATATGAGTTTTGAATATACATATTAATTACTCTTTTATAATATCAATTTTGTAATAATGTTCATAAAGTGAATTAAAATTTATCTTGAAGTGGCTACTGCATGCAAGAAAGATTGAAACATAATAATCAAACAAAAATAGAACAGGGGAGTAGTTTCAAATTTCAATAAATTAACAGTAAAAATAATGCATGGATAACATTATCGTAACTAGGGAATCCAATCCCGCAAACGCGGGATCCCGCTAATGCGGGATCCCGCACCTTTTTTGCGGGATCAAAAATGCGGGATTACTCATGCGGGATCCCGCACGTTCGCGGGTTTGAAAAAAAGTAAGAAAAATAGGCTCAGACGATGATCGGAACTATTATCGGACGGAACAGAACGTAATCAATGTCAGTTCCAGTACTCTATGACTGGGGATTCCCCTACGGCGCACGGGGATTTAACTTTGCGCGTACTGAATGGGTGGCAGAGTCTAGAGCTGCTGTGCGTGTACCCACTCGAGATAATTCAACTGATTTGATATTGACACTTTTTGAATGTGGAGGGAATAGGGGGAAGTATTTGGAAGCTGTTTATACTTATGTAAAGTCAATTCCGCCTACAAGTGTGGAAGCCGCGCGTGCTATTTCCGCCGCTGGCTATTTATGCAACAAGATAAGATCAAATCTAAAAGATGAAACGTTAGATACTTTAATATCATTTCTTCGAAAGTATTTTAAAAATAATTTGGAAAATCCAAAAGTGCACGCCTCATAATTTTTTTTTTAATAAATATTTATTAATTATTATTTTTGTTTATTTTATAACAATTAAACCACATCGAATCAGACCCTGAAAAATGAAAGGGTTCTATTCCTGAGCATACTCAAGCGTAAGAGAAAAAAAAAGACTCGATTAGTAAAGTATTTCGGTCGCTATCGTGTTAACAAGAAAAAGGATCCGCACATACAGACACACGGACGTCCAAGACAGAACTTTTTTAAACTGTTTTTTAACTAGTTTAAATAACAAAAATGACATCAAAAATATCATGAACGTTAAAAATAGTGTTTTTTCTTAATATGTGTGTGTATGTTTTATCTTACAAGTGCAATGTATGATACATAAAGACATTTTAAGTTTGAAAAATCAGATGTTTTGCGCGAAGTGACAGTAGTACCCACCTCAACGCTTCGCTTATGAGGCGTGCAAAAGCCTCGGTCTGATACGAAAGACAAAGCTGCTTGTACATACAGAAAATCTATCGTTTTATAAATTACTAGCTTCCGCCCGCGGCTTCGCCCGCGTGGTGTTTTGATAAAAGGTAGCCTATGTTCTTTCTCAGGGTCTAAAGATTGTCTGTGCCAAATTTCATCAAAATCGGTTGAGAGGTTTAAGCGGGAAAGCGTAACAGACAGACAGACAGAGTTACTTTCTACTTTATAATATTAGTAGGGATTTTATTAGTCTAGTTCTGACAATTTTAAGGCGGTTCAGTTTTTGTTAAAAAGTAATTATATGTACAAAAAGGTATCAGAGTTCCCTTCAGAGTATAATTAGGTATTTCTAAATTCATGTACAATTCTCGAGGGCTTTAGAATAAAGAGACCCATTTGTTAAGATTACCGTCAAACGGTACACAGCTCATTATTAGAGGTTTAACTTGTTACGGTTTCTTTAAGTGGGGGGTCAAATGTCTTATAAGAACTCTTCTCGGGATAAAGTACCTATAGCCTAATGTTGCTTGGTAGAAATGTTATTTAGCTTTCCAACGGTAAAAGAATTGTTTAAATCCGTCGAGTAGTTTTCGACTTATATCGTATGAAACAAACGTATGAAAATGTGATATTATTTCAATCTCTCAACTGTGAGGTATGAAGTTTTTGTTTAATACATTTTATCCATATAAAACATACAAAGAGTCGAAGCTTTTCACTATAGTGCGCGAAAATATACAAACTCTAACTCAAACATTTATTTATTCAATTAGACTTTTTTAGAAGCACTTTCGAATCATCAATACATATTTTTAACATTTACCACCGATTCGGAAAGCAGTATCTATGGAGAAGAACCGGCAAGAAACTCCAAAGTTGGTCTTTAGTTTACTTTTTACAATAATGCTTACCTATATGAAGAAGTAGACTCTGTAACGAACAAGCGAAGCCTGGGTTTGAAACTAATGATACGACTATGAAAGTACCTACGTACTTATTGTAAATATGATATTTGAAATATCATTTTTTTTCGCATCTGTAATTCTGCATGTTTTTATGAATCATGTTTGTTGCGTATAATAACAAAACCTTCAACTATGTTTGTTTATTTTCATGTACATGTTTACTCGAGGAGTAAATATTAATTGTATAAAACCGTAGAATTATGCTATGCTTTCAATGAAATGTTTTTTTAGACATTATATCATTAAAACGTAAGCTTTTAGTATTCAATCTTGTGGAGAGTCATAAATTTTACACAGCATTTCATCATGTAAGAGCGATGTCACACAGTCAGATGTTTAAACTAGTTTAATTTAAAACCACGTTTTAAATTCACTTTTTGTTCCAAAAAATATTTTTAATTATTTTTAAAATAATGGTAATTCGTAGATTAATTATTACATTCGTTATTTAAGAAATTAATATTACTCACATATCAGTTTACAATATATTTTGTAATTAAATATGGTCATTATTTTCCAAGCTATGCAACAAACAGACACACAAACAAACCTATAGTTAATGCTAACTAAACGTACCTAGGTACCTAAAATACATACCTACCCTCATTTTCGTTCACAGATAAGCCATTCCAAACTATCATTCACGTGTGACATGGGACTTATAAAATCGTAAAACATAAAACATTCAGGTGACCATTTGACAATATAATTTATTTTTTACACTCATATTTAACACACGATATACACACTTATCTCTATGAATATAGAGTTCAATTTAGTATATTTTTTATTTTTATTTCAGTAACCCAGCAAACGATAATCACCCTTATTTCTTTACGTGTTAAGTTCAATTTGATATTTTCCTTTTTCTTGATTCAAAAATGTTTACGTTAATGATCTATTCCATAAAAACATTTCAAAGTATGTCATTATTCAGATTCAAAATAATTTCGCGATGTCACAGGAGGGTAATAGTTGTTTAATTTATTCTCTTGTACATAAATGTTATATGGCTATAAATCTTGAAATAAAGTATTATTAATGGATATGTGGGTAGTTTTAGAATAATAAAATAATATAAAAAAGCGCTGTATTTTTTCCGCGTGTATAGTTTACCTGTTAGTTTATTTTAAAGAAAAGCTATTGAAAATGTCTTAATAAATATCAGTTACTTATTCCAAAAACAGGATCTAATATGAATGTCGTGTGTGTGTGTGTGTGTGTGTAAGTGAAATTATAAAATTGAAAACATATAAAATACTATACACAATATATTTGTATGAGAGGAAACGCGTGTGTGTAAGGGCGAAGACTCCTTAACGCTAATGACTTAATGTCATTTTCATACAAGAACAGAGAAATGCATGGAGCGGTGTGAGAGTCATCGAATTACAAAAAAATAATATATTTTTATTTATACCTACGCTTTTCTGTCGGGTTCATAACGTGCGTGCGACTGTGAAATGTTGTTACCTCCACCTACATCAACCATCTACCTACATCAGTAATCACAGTACATAATATTATAATACTAGCTGTTGCCCGCGACTTCGTCCGCGATTACGTCGTTTTTCGTCATTCGTCGTTTAAAAAAAATACGTGACACTTTATTTTTGAATGTTCTTAATTGTCTCTTATAAAAATAAACTACATTAAAATTGAATACTCTGATAAGAAAATCTTAAAATCGGAGGACATCGAAAATCTGAGGAAAACATGAATTTGATTTAAATTCTACATTACTTAGTAATTCAAATAATAATCTAAATTAAATGTAGATTAACAGTTTGAGCGCATCATTATAAAATATGTACCTAAGTATTAAATTACGTTAGTTTACATATATAGTAATTTTACTAAAAACACGATGACTTTCTTTCGCGCTCGGTACAACAAACTAAGCATGTTTGTGGTACGTGGCCCGCATCACTTGACCCCCCGCGAGTTCCCCTCCGTTACTATGCGAAAATACATTCGTCGCCCTACTGTAGGAAAAATTGTAATATTTTAAATTCGAGAAATATTGATTTCTTGTATACAAAATATATTTGAAGAAACTTAGGTTGGCCTTCAGGCAAAAGGGATCCTATCAAATGATAAACTTGACCTTGTATCTTAAAAGTAAGCATGAAAGGATCCTCTGATAATTGTTGAGCACCAAAGGATCATTTAAAACGCACTACTATAAGAGCGAATATTGTCTAAGAACTGTTTAGATTGCACATGTTCCTCTAAAAGTAGTGATTTCAAAGGTTCTGGTGTATCTTCAAACGAAAGCCGACTCCTTACTCCTCTTTAAAGCATTACAAAAAGAACATACTACGTTAATATCGCCTATACAGAAGATGATCTGTAATCAATTGTGAGGTTATAAGCAAACCCACTTTTATATTTGTCGGACCACACCACCGAATTCGTAGATTGATCTTCTATGTTTACCTCTTAAGTCATTAAGACTGTCGAAATCTGTCTACAGTAAGACGGGCCTCTCGCTATTCGTCCGTTTCAAGAGACCAAATAGTTTCAATTCTTAATCTTTCATTAAACAAACTTATTAATCGTACTTGTCTCAAATAATCTTGTCTCAAATAATGGTAATATTCGCGTCCCTACTCTAGTCATTGCTTATGCTCATGTTCATCTTCAAGAGATCGAATAATATTATGGTGCACCCTATCATTTGTCAATCGGTCTTCATATTGAATAAAAGTTTCAGATTATCGAGATAAAATATGCCATTTGCGATCAGCTGTGAGACGTTATACCCTCTCAGTGAAGGTTAGGAGTGTTATAATCATCAATCATCATCATCATCAATACATATAATAAAATTGTGGAAAAGCGATGTCTGTACAATGAAAATATGTAGAAAAAAATTAGCAGGTGTTATTATTAAATCGATCTTGAACCCAAAACTGTAGTTAAAATTTTTTTTGTCTGTTTGTCTGTATGTTTGTGCACGCTAATCTCAGAAACGGCTTATCCGATTTAGATGCGGTTTTCACTAATGTATTGTGGTAATTTTCATTTAACAGTTAGTGTTTATTTCATGTCAATCGGTTCATAAATAAAAAAGTTATGACAATTTATAAGTAATCACGGCGAACATTTGCTAAGGCATTCTATTGTACATTGTACAGTGTACGATAAAACGTAATTTATCTGTTATACGCTACAGTTATTCCTTTACATGTCCAGATGATCATATCAAAATTCCCCAAGGGTTTGGGGGTAAGCTGAGGTAGTAGGGGGGGCGGGGTCAAATTAACATTATGGTTACTTCTAATAGGTAAATTTTCCACACAAAATGTCCTTTAAATTATGTCGTATTATATTTTTAACCCCCGACGCAAAAAGACGGGTGTTATGTGTTTGACTGCTATGTATTTCTATGTGTGTGTGTGTGTGTCTGTCTATGGCACCGTAGCTGGCTAACAGGTAAACCGAATTAGATGCGGCTTTTTTTTGTTAAGCAGCATATTTTCCGACGCTGGTTCTTAGATAAATTGTATCGAAATCGGTTCATCCACTTATTATACCTACATAGGGGTAAAAGTGGGAATGAAAAAAATGATATAATAATTTATTTTTAAAGATCTTTGGGAAGTTTATGAAATTATTTATTCCTTTTTCTATACACTTTTCTTCGTCTAAACGGTTAAGTTACGTGCTCCCTCTCTCTCTCTTCAGCCTTTAGTTACGTGCGTGAGACAGGAAACATCTAATTTGGATTTGTTGCTGGATTTGATAAAAATTGAGTATCGATTAAGCTGATCAGTGGCTACACCATACATTATTAAAAACATCCATTTAAGAAAGGAAGGAAATAGAATTTGCTCCTCTCCCCCCCTGGTTCCTAAAAAATAATATGACATAATTTAAAAGAAATTTTACGTAGAATTAGTTAGGCATTTCTTTTTTGATTTTCGATATTATATACTAATCATAATTTTTAATTACAATATTATGTAGTAACTATTTGGTATAGGTTAGGCATTTCATTTCTTGATTTTCTTTAATAAGTTGGTACGTAAGTTTTTTAGCTCAGTTTAGTAAGAAATTTTAATAACAATTCTTTTAATTATTTATGGTAGTACGTATTTACTCAATAATTGTATGTTAAGTAGTAATTCAGCATGGGCGTAGCCACGGTGGGGCTGGGTGGGGCGCTTACCCTGGCTTTGATCTGGTAGGTACCAATTGTGAAGGGGAGTGGGCGTGGGTGTTGGCATGGGCCTGGGAGTGGGCGTGGGAGTGGAAGCATGAAAATAAAAACAATTATTGTTGCCCCACCCTGAGCCCATGGTCATAGGTCCCATAGTCACTATTCCACGCGGACGAAGTCGCGGGCACAGCTAGTAGACAAATATAATCAGAAAGCTTTGAACTCCTAAGCTCAACCATAAAAGATAGACATTAATTATGATGTCGGGAGATATTTTTTATATAATATGGAGAACATTTCTTTCATACTAATAATTGTACCAAGTTTCGTTTAAATCCGTCGAGTAGTTTTTGTTTCTATAACGGTTATACAGACAGACAGACGGACAAAAATTTTTGGCGTCAGTGTCGATCCCTAATCACCTCGTGATAGTTATTTAGGAAATATATTTCATGTACAGAATTGACCTCTACAGATTTAATATAAGTATTATTCATATAATAAGATGCCAATTTCCATGTAACGTTAAATTCGACTATACAATAACTAACAGACAACGCAGGTTACTCTCGTTTCCGTAAGTTGAGGCGGCTACATATTCGGTCCTCATAACTTCACTTTTTGTGAACGAAACGACAGCGCGATTTAATTCGATGCCAACACCATCAAAAAAAGAAAATATTTTTAATTGTGAAAAAATATTATGATTTACACTATAAATACTATTTTAACATTAACACAAAATATAAGACTGTGAGTGTGTAAAAATAAATCCAGCTAGTTTCACATCAAACTTATGTTTTTAATTAGGTATACGACATGAAAATATATTAATTACCAAGCAATAATCATACAGGTAAATACTGAACAAAAGTATTAACAGTCAAAGTATATTTTTACTTACAACATGTAAATGATGAAGGAATAATAATTATCAACGAACTAACCTTTTTGTATTATTGTTTATAAATATAAATTCATAAACAATAAATTTATAAAGAATAGAAAAAATTCGACCACTAAAGAATGCTGGTTCGAGTCCCGCCTCGTTATCGAATTTTTAAAACACGAAGATTTTTAAAAATGTAACCAATGAACACAATCAATATTAGATTAACCTCAGAGGATTATTCCTCTGAGAGATTAACTGTAATGGTGTCTAGTTTGACTTAAAATAATAAACATCTACCCTCACTTTTAAAAATGTAGTATATTCACACGAATTATAAGCGCACCTTATAGGGAAAGGAAGATATGGGTTAAAGAGTTAAATAAATAAATAACATAATTTAAATTATTAATTTTTAACATTGTGTTCAGTAGTGTTAACATGTAAATTGATTTGATTTTTACGAAATCTCATAGATGGCGCTGTTTCAAATTTGTATACTAATAAATTCATTAAACTGATTCTCTGCCCAAATTACGTAAATGACATAGTTTTTATTGTGTAAAGCTAGATAATAGCATGGCTTACCCGAAACCAACATTTAAACATGAGTCTTTAGATTGTACGCTGTCGTAATACACGGAATACGTAAGAAAAAAAAAAGGTTCACAGCTCCTCCCCCGGAGGTGATAGCATGATAATATGTTTAAAAAAGCCTCACCCGACCTGTTAGTAATATTCATGCAAAATTTGAAGTCAATCTATGCAGTACTTTTCGAGATTAGCCTGGACAAACATACAGACAAACAGACAAACAGACAAACAGACAAAAATTCTAAAAACTATGTTTTTGGCTTCTATATCGATTATAGATCATGGATTATGTATTCTTTTAAAAAAATATTCAATGTACAGTTTTGACTTTCCTACGATTTTATTATATGTATAGATTTACCTATCACATTAATTGAGAAGTTGGTTAATACTTATAATAGCATGGTGATACAATTTACATAGAAATTATCCGGACGACTGAACCTGTGCATTCGCACGGAAACTAATTAAAGCCAACCTTCAATTACTTTTGTGAAAAGCGTGTAAAGTTCATCGAATTAGTGCGACACGTTTGCTTTGTGTCGCATGTATTAAAGTTATATTTTCTTAAACATAAAAAAATAATAATAATAATATTCAAGAAGCATGAACAAATTAATTAATTATGAATATGGCTGATATAAATATACCCAGTCGAATTTATTGATAAAAATGGAACTATTATATCTTTTAAAATGAACTCTACTAATAAGCTTGATTTCATAACTTGAATAATCCCCTACACAGATCTCTTACGTTTCATCCCTAAATTATAACAGAGAAGGTTCTAATAAATGCGATGGTAATTATAATAAATCATAATTAGTTCTACATGAATCATGAAGTTTGTCCTTTCGTTTACTTCTTCAATAAACAGAAGACGTAGACAATTCAACCACGGTCACAAATAATAGATACATCATGAACCGAATTGATCTCCACGTTTTATTTTATTGTTTTATTCAGCGTGAAGGTAATGAGCACTCAGATCGATTGTAGATTATTAGCACAAGTGCTCTCAATCAGTTCGCAATAAATAAATACATTAAAATCGGAAATGGTTGCGCCTGAGTGTTGCATTGCGTCAATAATGTTATTAATTTGCGCTTCGATTTGCTCGTCTTGTACATTTTATGTATATTTAGATGAAAAATATACATTTAAATATTTTATAAAAAAAAACTGAAGTGCTTTTGTTATGTGCATGTTCATTTATTGGATTTGTCCCGCAAACATGAACAAAATCACGTAGATAATAGGTAATATTTATTATTTATATAATACATATTTATAACCAGAATCCAGATTTTCCAGCCGCAAACGTAGCTGAGAACGATTTCGATATCAGCGCTTCGAGAGTCTACTAACTACTTACTACAATTGCTTTTTATGATATTTGTAATAATGCATTTTGAGGGACAACATTTTTTTCAAAACTGAAATCAATAAAATCAAAATATGAAATATGAAAATATACCTACTCAGTTACTACTCTTTGGAAATCTGTAAACCTGATACATTGTTATGAATTTCGCATCAGTTTGTAAGCAATATTTTTCGTACTTGAGCATAAGTACTCCTCCTAGTCATAACAGCCTGGTACATTGTTTTGGGTTACGGGGATGTTGTGTAAACAAGGGGCGGGGTTTTTGCGACTATCTCCACCCCTTTTACGTACAGCAAAATAATTTGTCATGTCCATCCTTAAATTGCAAAATTTCCGAATTTATTGAAGTGAAACTTCTTTATCGGGGTTGATTTAAGTAAATTGCAAAATTTCCGAATTTATTGAAGTGAAACTTCTTTATCGGGGTTGGAAAAAAATTTAGTGTAACATTTTTTCGTTACGCGTGACATTTTTCCGTTACGCGCCATCTTTTTCTTATCCCTACCACGCGTGATTCGACGTATTTCTGTAAAGTTGCATATAGTAAATTATTTTTTGAAAAATAAGGTCATAAAGAAGCTTCACTTCTTACGTGTGTACACTATTTATAGTACACGCACACATTTTTTTAAGTGTGTCTGTCCTATGTTAAATTAGAGTAGGTACGCACATAGCTGCATAAGCACAGTAGATAAATGTACAGTTTACTTTTTTATACAAAAACATCTAAAATGTGAAAAGATTTGATAAATTATGAAAAAAATATTTTCTACCACACACTCTTTTTCTTAATACAATTTAACACAACGATGATATCGTAGAAATAACTAATATCTAATAGCCCTATTTTCATGAAGATTTTAACAATATTATGACCATGAAAAGCTGCACGCAAAAGTTATACATCGAACTACATTCACTAGCGAATACGAATGCACACAAGCCTTGTGCAGGGCGGTTTTACCTCCCTTCAGTGCTGTTCGCCTGGTACCCGATGTTTTGATTTATCGTAAAACTTGACACATCTCTGGGATTCGCTTGTGAAATAAATTTAAATAAAGGCAAGTTTCATTCATATGATACTTGCATTGAATGTAGCCATTTTACACTTATTGACGTACCTATATGTATAGATTTTCAAATTTCATAGTTTCATACATTATCGTCATTTCGACTGCCTATAAGCTTTACAACATAGTTATGAGAAACTAGCTATAAAACTTTTTTTTTGTGTTAGAGCTTAACCAAGCTGCTGGTCTTCCTGATTGACATCAATAACCACCTATCACCACCGGCTGTGCCACCGGCCCATGAAGATGAAGATATTATTATGTATCTAGTTATGTATGGTTTCATTTTTACTTCTGACTTCTGTCATGTGAACCTCCTTATGTTTCCACTAAACAGAGGTCGGTCAGAGGTAACAAAAAAAATAACTTATTTCAGGAGCTCGCTCCTAGACATTGATCCTGCTCTTGCTATTTATGACAACCTGGTACATTGTTTTGAGCTATCTGTTCCCATGTAGGTCCGTGTACACTTTCGAGTGTATTGAATGTATTGCACATGTACACACATTATCTGTAGTACATGTATCAACTCATAGAGAATTTTTTTGTTTTTATTTTTGAAAAAGATAACATGAAACAAATGAAACAATATTAATAAATTATAGTTCTAAACTCGTTCTAAAATCAATTCTTAATTTTATTTCTTTTAAACAAACATTCGCTTTAATTATTATAGGAATGCTTTAAAAAAACGAAAACAAATAACGAGTACTCTATTTCAATACGTATTTGCGGATTTCAGCAAATAAACCGGTCAAAGATCTTATATTTTGAGACACTTACGCGGTAATCACCTGCCGACAGAATTATCACTCCCAGAAAATGTAAATAGGTATACAATTTTATAAATGGTATTTTGTAGGACTTTAGACAAATAAATATGTGTAAGAATAAAGAAATAGCTTTTATCTAGCAGGGAACTATAGTACACTGCAATAAACTTTCTGCGACTAAATTCTGCCATTTTGTTTTACATAACTTCGATGTAATTTCCCAAGCGGGCAGCAAAGTCATAGAAGACTACAGTGAAAGTTGAAATACGCCGATTTTTATTAAATTCACAATACATAATATTATCATACCATACGCAAAAAGTTCCATAAATGAATCGATCCCTTGTACTTCTACGTAAACAATCCTACTATGTACTATTATAAAGGCGAAAGTTTGTAAGGATGTATGGATGTTTGTTACTCTTTCACGTAAAAACTACTGAACCGATTACAATGAAATTTAGCACATATATAAAGGCCAGAGGGTAACTTGGATTAACACATAGGTTTTATCCCGGAAATCCCACGGGAACGGGAACTATGCGGGTTTTCCTTTGAAAACGCGGGCGAAGCCGCGGGCGGAAATCTAGTTGAAATATAATTTCAAGCGTGAAATACATAACATGACGTTGGTCTGGACAACGTCTACGAACCTATTTTATTACGCAGTGTTTACGTGATTTTTCCGTGATTTTTCCGCAGTTATTTTGATCCGTGTAAACAGCGTTATAATCAAACAATGTTCTTTTGTGTTACATCTTGTGGGTGGTATTGTCACAGGTAATCTAGGCGTATAAGCCTTCGCCTTGTCATATCAATTAGAAGCCATTTATCATTTTATAGTATCACTTTCATGTTTTATATCATGTCTAGGTATGTACGTATTTTCATCTTGTATGTTATTATTACGTCGTAAATTGTATTCTATGTTATCCAACTTCGATAGAAACTTTGGAGTGGCTTTTGAGCTTTTATTTATTATGTATTGTCTTATCGTGCTTTCTCGCTTAGATAGTAAATATGGAAGATTATTTTTTCATTAATAATGATTATTCAATCACGTTTATCTCAATAAAAGAAGAAGAAAAGGCAAGATGCTTATCAAGAAAACATATTTAACTTTCAATGTTTTTAAAGCCGTCACTTTTATTTATTTTGTCTGGCATGGAAGCGAGTGGGAACTGGGATTTTCCGCCATTTAAATACAGGGAAGTCCGTATGAACTGCACCAGTATGACGCGATATATTGATTTTAAACTATATTCGAGTTTTATAATGTCCCTAGGGGATTACCCTAATAACGTTTGCACTTAGTTTCATGGATTGGCAGCATTTTGCACGATATTCTTAATCGTTTCGGTAAAGTTTAGAAATAAAACCATGAGATGAAATTGATATTTATTAAATGAAGCTGCCAAAGACGCTAAGTATGTCGAATTCCACATCAAGACTAAAATTGTCTATTCTTTAGATAACATTTTTCAATTATTTACATGTAAAAATAAGAAAAAAACAAAAATATCTTAAATTCATAATAACATATTACAACGTAACCATCTTTAAATAAACCGAATTAAAACTCAAGTAAATACCTTGGTCTATATTATCCATTATATATCATTTATATATGCCTATGTCACAGGCATATATAAATGTCCATCTGGGCTATATTTTTGGAATCGTAAAAGACATTTTCATAAACTACGCAACTTTATGGTACCTACTTTTGGGTATTCCAGTAAAGTGGTTTGTAAATAAAATCGTGCTAATAGTTTTAGTTTCATAAGTAATTTAGGGTTCAACTCATATGCTTTCACACTGTACTTAGTTTAATCCTTGGGGGGTTAACATGAGCAGTATTATTTCAGTCTAGTGTGGAAAAATTACAAAGCTGCAAAGGTCGTGTAGCACCATCCCTTTCCTACATCTATACTAACCTATACTAATATTATAAAGCTGAAGAGTTTGTTTGTTTGAACGCGCTAATCTCAGGAACTACTGGTCCGATTTAAAAAGTTATTTCGGTGTTAGATAGCCCATTTAACGAGGAAGATTAAAGGCTATTTATCATCACGCTATGACCTACAGGGGCGGAGCCAAACGGGTGAAACCGCGGAGCGCAGTTAGTTCGAAATAATTTTGCTTTAAGACACCATAGTAGAGACTAAAATAGAAAATATTGCTGTCACACAAACGTTCATGTTTAAACTTAAGGGCTGATACGTCGAATAATGTATAAAACTACCATTTTAAAAACGTATCTATTCTAATTGCGCGTTTTTTACAGTTTACGTGACATTTTAATATTATCGTGTAATATTTTATTGGACGGATAAGTTTTATTCAAGCATTGAAAAATCGGCCCTAAATGTTGTAATGAATACCTGTAGACAAAATTGCTGTCAATTTTTCTGTTTTCGTATCTGGATGATATTATAACTTGGTATGGAATGGCATTTTTAAATATTTTTCCATTCCTAATCCTGTTCAATATAATATCATTATTCATTACTAATAAACTAAAACAAAATTTATACTATGATAGACTTATGTCTACTTCGTACACAAACAATATTGCACCAATTAAATTGTTTTCATTAGCTTATATTAATAGAGTTATAGAGGAAGTCTATGAATTACGTTCAACTTTGTAATCTTACTACTAAGTATTTTATGTAACTTCTTCATCTAGGCATTATACATGACCTACAGTACAGTTGTTAAATGATTTGAAGTCTTGCTAGTTCTGGGTTCGATTCATTCTTGGAAGAATTTTCGTGGTGTGTTTTTTTCTCTAGACTTTTATATATTTTATGTTTGTGTTCTGTTCGTAAGAAGTAATATCTGAAATTTAAATTAACCAAAATTTGTATGAAATACAATATGTCAAATCAAACACTGACCGGGGCCTTTAGACAAACGTACCTAACGCCATGGAATAGAAACTGCTAACGCTAATTATTGACATAAGCTCATGAAATTTTGGTAATGGTTCGTTCACACTACCAAAGACGACGACGACCACGACCAAAATTACAATCTTGCCGAAATTTGTTCAAAATCAAAATTAAAATCTCCCGTCATTCTAGTACTCGGAAATAAAAAATTTCGAGGTCAATTAATAAAAAAAAAATAGGTTTTTTGCGATTTTCGCCGAGACGGTAAGTTTATCATACAATCACCTGAACCAAAATTGTAGATCATCTAATTATCTATATAAAAGGTTAAATACATTTTTTTTCTAGGAGCCACCGTTTCTATGAAAAACCTGTTTGTTTATCCATTGATCTCAAAGATTTTTTTACAAAACACCAATACGACAGGAAATTCTTAAATTTCATTTTTAATTGTGTTTTGCACAATTTTATTTAATTGCGACTGGATGAAAATTTTTTTCGTGGTCGTCTTTGTCGTTGGTAGGGTGACCGAATCCTTAGGCAAAACATCATACGCTTATGTCAATTTCTATCGATAGCGTATTCTATTCCTTGGCGTTTTGACGTTCGTCTCGGCCTGCTGGTTTTTATTTTACAAGAATGACATTACCTCTCTAGTCCAATAGAATTCCAATGTTCGTGTAACCCAGTGGTATAGAATCGAATAAGTTTTTCAGTAAATAGTGCAGACAATCATAGAGCTCAATGCCATAGCTTTTAACTAACGAAGGGCGCGCCCTAACAAGGGCGTTTAGATAAACATAATAATATAATTGTATTTCTGAACTAGGTAATGCACAATTCATAATATCTATTACTTGTAATTTCTTTAATTATTTGTCTCGTTATATCAAAACAAATGGGCTAATTTTGATAGATTTTAGAATAGAGATTGACAACTTTGAATACAGGTAACTTTTTCTAACAAAAATAAAATAAGTTCTTACTAAAAGTAAGGGATGTATTAGATGGTTAATTACGTGGAGAGCACGGGAGCGAAGCGGGGCGGAATAGTAGTAAAGAAAATGGTTAAAATTTGACAATATTATCGTCATATATTCATCATAATATTAAAAGAAATTTAAATTTCCATAATTCTAAGTAAATTGCGATATGCTAAGTTCAGTTATGTATAGAGATATATATATAGTAAAAAACTGCTACCTCTTGAAATTGTTTCATATTGTGCAAAAGCTCAAATTTATTAGGATAAGTAGTTGAAAAAAAATATGAAGACGGTTTCAATGTCTTACCAGCATTAAATCAAAAAATATATCCTAGTCTAGAGAAAATTATGAACAGATTATTCGAAATATCTACCAACTGTTTGATAGTTCAAAAGAAACAATAAAATCTCAAGAGCAATTTTCAGACGTCCTTTGATCGCTGTGACAGTTGTTTTGGCGGGAAATTTTATTTGTGTCCGTGACCGCTTTTTGTTTTTACCGCGAACTTGGTATTCGAATTTCAAATTTAGTTTTTCATGTCATAATATGCATGCGTACCTACTTGGTACCTACCTAAGCACAGATAATATAAGCAGGATCACACATACGATTGGTATATCAAACAAACTTGAAAACTTATTACATAATTTATGTTCAGAAATGATCTAAATAGCAACCGATAAATATTACAATTTACAGAAATAACAATAAATCAAAATAAAAGTTTTGTTTGGACAATAAACGCCACCTTGTAAAATGATTGTACTTAATAGTAAATGTTAAAAATATGTAATGACGATTCGAAAGATAAGTCTAAATGAATAAATAAATGTTTGAGTTTGAGTTTGAATATTGATAAGCTAAATGAATGGTTACAACAGTAGGAAAGATTATTTAACCACTATTATAAAACAAAAGCTCATGGACCTTGACCAAAATCCAAAACAAAAATTCTAAATAAAAATTAACACCCTTTTAAACGTCTATCAGTGAAGTAATGAAATGGAAATTTTCTAAACAATAGCCGCTAACAGTGAACATTTAATTGCATACATAAAGCTGAACATTCCCGTCTGTCGTTTTATCATTCTGTCCTTGGGACCAACGTTTATTTCCGTTTGCTAAATAACAAGCCATTTCTCATTTATTTGAGGGCAAGGTTTCAATTTGCATGAGAGAAAAGGCTGAAATATTCAGGTATGTGACGGTGTAAGAATGCGTTGGGCGGCGGTTTTTAAGATAGATGAGTTTGATTTTCATGTTATTTTAGGTGATAAAGTCGTACAATTTTGTGATAATTTATGAAATATTAAAGGAAATTTTAGTTATTTAAATCTAAAGATACGATCGTTATAACTAATAAGTAGAAAATGTTTAAATAAGTTTAACCTAACCTAATTATAACTTTACAATCATGATGCAATCAAAAACATCAAACTAGTTAATCGTAACCCCCAAAACGCACCAACAGTTTGTAAAACTAATAGGGCAATATGTTAAACGACGCAGTAATTCGCTTTACCTTGGCGGAAGGTCGGCCAAGCCCAACGTTTGACAAATTACTAATCTTCGCTAAAATAGACCCGACGGGCGGGGTTTATCTAAACGTAGCTTTTCAGGCGATTTCAGCCAATTTGGAAAGAATTGTATAAGGCTGAATGCCTTAAAGTACGTGTGCGATTTGATTTGAAGTTAGGAAGTAATTTGTAATATAATATAATTTACAGAATAAAAGTAAAAGTGGGAACGAAATAAATAAATTCAAAATGTGGGGAATCATGCACAAAAAATATTACATCTTAGATGTATGAATGCCATATTACAAACATTATCGAAATATGGAAACAATTACTTATACGACAAAACATAAGTTCGATAGAATTGATTCTGAAAATTGATCATTTTAATTTTATATTTTGAATGCCTACTGTATATATCTCATGATCTATCTATTATTTTGTCCTAAATCTATCTACGATACACTATTTCATAATCACTTATATTTCCCGAACAAAATAAACTAGAAATAGGTTTCATTATAATCATCTGTAGTTTGTTTACATGCGCTTCGGGGCAATGGAACTAGTCACGTGCTCTCTGTGTGATAACAGTCATTAGAGAGAAAGGGAGACCTGTCAAGTGCTTACATTTGTCTGAAGGAATCTTGGGAAGAACCAGCTGATTCATTGAACTTGATCTATTTGGTGTAACTGATAGGTACTTCATAGAAGCTGAATTACTTCAATGGAACGTGTTCTGCTGTGTTCAGCTTTCGTTTTAAATAAAAATAATCTACAGAGTATGTTTTCTAGTTTATTCTAAAATGAAATAGTTGCTTATACAAAACTGAAATATTGAAATAAGTGTGACGTCATGTTTCGACCTTTCGGTCGTTTCCCAACCCTTCGGTATTTTATGGACCTTTTGGACCGATGATAATGATGATATTTTCTAAAATTATGGTATAAATTTATTCTTCGTTTGTTTATGAGTTTTCTTTGTTATCATATTGCAATGGTGATTAACAAATGTACCTATTTCATCGCAAAGCACGTGCAGAGGAACGCGGGTGAGAATATTCGCATTTTGACCAACGGCCACGGCCAACTTTTTGTGTGAAATAAAACCTTAACTTTTAAATCATACTACAAAAAATACTTACACAGTATTTCTTAATTACCAGGATAGCATACTGCACGTGCATGTCGATCCAATTTTTCTTCCACCTCGTGATGGCACGTGGAAGATTACCAGCAAACTGTCAATTACTACTGTCACCTTGTAAATACGATGTTTTTGTAGATCACGCGGTAATAAAATGAAACTTTTGGTAGACTTTGAACGATGACTATTCTTAACGTAGTAAAGCGTTTAAACTTTCCTCGATTGAATCGATAAATGGATAGATAAACGAATTTGTAGATAGATGGAAACTTGTGAGAAATATTTATTTTCATTTAATTCATTTAAGAATGATTAAAACCCTTACTGATTAAAACCCTTACTGAAAATAGGTCTAGAATAAAATTAATTACCTTGTCATAATCTAAAATTATTAGACATTGTTTATAACTAATGCATGTTTTTTTTTGTTACAGAGGTTAAACCGTGTATTTGTACAGTTTAGTTTACAATTCTAATTATATTTTCCCAAAAGAAAATTCTATAAAAATTTCCTTTATAAATACTTTTCCATAGGATTTTTCCGATAAAAATAGTAAATACATAAACAAACAGATAAACAACTCACCGGCATGGTGCAGGGCGGTCTCAAAGGGCGCCCGCTGCAGTCTCTCCTTGCTCTCTGCCAACAAATAACAAATATTTGAACGGAAATAAACCAGTCAGTTTGCCAAACACGGATATGGGCCAAAGTTTACGAACTAATCTGTGGGCAATTTCCAATCTATACTAATAAAGGTGAAGAGTTTGTTTGTTTGAACGCGCTAATCTCAGGTTCGATTTGAAAAATTCTTCCGGTGTTAGATAGCCCATTTATCGAGGAAGGCTAATATATCATCACGCCAACAGGGTGAAGCACTGCGGGCACAGCTAACTAGTATGTTATAAGAAAAAAGTTTTTGGTTATCAACACAACAATCGATTAAAAAAACGGCACAGTTACGCACACACGCTCACACGCAAGATGGCATGATTCAATTATGGTAAACTAAAGAGAGAACTGAAGCATAAGTATTGTTGCTAATTGGACACATTTCTATTTAAAACTAAACTTTTAAAAACCTATATAAACTTTTTACATAAAGTATCTTATACTTTCATTTTATGTTGTATTTTTGGAAATGGACTTTGACCTCCTGACATAGTAGGTATACGACCATACTTTGCATAAAATATTCAGTCCAATAATAATCCTACATTAACGTGGAAATAAAAGTTTCAACTACTTACAAATTTTTACCTTATAAATAACATTTAATCACTCACAAAAAACAAAAAATAAACTATTGTTATAAATTAAGTTTCAATTTAAATTCTAAATTCGTCTATCGTCATTCGTCGAACGCGCGCCGTTTTGAATTTTTTTTTTTATAGATAATAATTTTTAATGTGCCAGTGTTGTCATATAGTTACATAGAAACTCTCTGCTCTGAGTAGAAACTATTTTATACTTATCTGTGATTGTTGTTAATTATCAATTTATGAAAACGAAAAATAAGAAGTTGTAAAATATTTAAATAAATATTCTATAATGTTAATATAATTAATTTATCGTACTTTTAATTGCAAATTCTCTTCGAAGTACGAATTAGATATGAATATTGAATATAATATGAAAACCATTTCTTATTCAGGTTACAGACATGGTCCATACAGTCAGACGTTATTAAATTCTGTATTTGTCTGATAAAGCCTAGCTTCACCCCGCGATGTCGCCCGCATTAAAAATTATATTCCACTCAAGCGTTGTAAAAAAAAATCCAAGTACATATCGAATAATTTGAAATTTACAAATCATTTTAGAATTTATGTTATGAAAGTTTAATTTCCATTAATTATCACTAGAAATAGCTTTAGTTTGTCTAATAAATGAGAGGATGGAAGGATATCCTACTTAAAAAATTATGACTCCAGGATGTTGGCAATCTTTGAACAATTAGTTTTAGCTTTTCTGCTAATAATAATAATTTAGCATAAAACGTAAGTAGGTACACTTACATGATTATCACCACAATATTTGTCATATTATTCTTTATCTATCTGATATTAATGCCCAAGTTACATAATTTTTATTTTATTAACAAATTATAAACCGCTTTAGACAATATGATGAAATAAAAAAATAAAAATTCAAACGTAATAGAATTGGGTTGGAATAAATGTATGATATTAAACATTAAAATGAACGACAGATAGTATAGGTATCTACCGCAAAATAAACAACAATCGATGTCAAAAGATAAGCTATTATCAAGATTAAAAGCGTTTTAAATGGCTTTTAATTTATAATAGTACAGACTAGAATATAAAATTCGATTCATTTCGCTTTTGAAAGACAAAAAATAATTTATGATGTATATTTAAATTTATCAAATTTTTATAAAGCCTATGATGAAATATAAAGTTTACTTTTAAAAGTAGAAAGATTGTAAAGATTAGTGGTGGCAATGACAGTAAAAAAACGATCTTCAAAATTACTATTAATTACAACTAATAAAAAAATTATTTCAGAGTTAATTTTCTGTTTCGGAATTAATAATCTAGAAAATCGATTATCCCAAATTGCAAAATGTGTGTACACTACCTGATTTACAGCTGTAGCGACACAGCTACAAATATTATCAATGTTTATAATTTATATTATCTGTGACACAGCGATAGATATTACATTTTTCAACTGTATAAAGTATAAACCTTCGTCATAGTTTCACTTTCAGTAAAAAAAAAGAAAACATTGCAACGTCACTTGCAGCTGGGATCTGTTTGAACTTCGAACGTATTTTCCCGCCAATACGGGTTATTGAACTTGACAGTCGCGACCTCCGTGCCATAGCGAAATCAAAATAGATGCGTCCCAGAAATTCAGTGGCTTCCAAATTAATTTCGCGCTTAAGATCATTTATTAAGAAATATATAAATCCTATATAATAAATAGTGTTTACCAACGTTTGTGATACCTAAATGATTTGTGTTCTTTTTTTTAGGAAAAAACATCAGTGAAATCACGGCTTACTGAAAAGTTGCTACGTAAGTGAAACGAAGTGAAGAAAATTTGTGAAAACAGAATGATAGTATACTAAATATTTACCGTCACATAATAGAGAAATAAGGAAGGTTTGTTTCATGGTTCACTAACTAATATCGGAAGGAATCAGAATCTACCCACTTTAAAAAATGACAATGAAGAAAGTGGTCAAGTTTTCCAGAAAATTTACGCTGGAACCTAATAAAGTAAGTTTATTATTTACTTATTATTTCAAAATCATATTAGTAATACCTACAAGTGGATTAGTTGTACGCAGTTGTGAAAATTAGGCGTAACTTTGTAACCATCGAAATCAATTTTAAGCGCATTAACTTTCTCAAAATATTATAACAATAATAAACAATAACAATGAATCGACAGATCAACTAAATAGTGACCTAAAATCATCTCACTGCTATACTAAATACTGCCAGAAAGATAAACAGAATCAGGAACCATCTAGAACGTTCGTTCTGTCAAACAATTGAAATGTACACAAGCGGTCAATCAATTGCTTTCTTTGCAGACACAACAAATCTTTTTTTAACCGACGTTTTTCTTTGTTTGACTTTGTCGCTCTAGAATGTACAATGATTGTAAGAAATTTACGAATATTTTGAATAAAAAAAAATTAATGAATGAAATGTAACAAAAGCTTTTAGGAAAACATAGCTTGTTACCAAGAGTCATTGTAGATTTCAATTGATTCGTAGCTGTAAATCATTTAGTTATACACTTAAATATTAATAATCCACATTACAACGATTATTAATTCATCTCATATCACCATGACATATTGTGTCTATTCTACAGTTTGATAACATCACTACATAGTATAAAACAAAGTCGCTTTCTCTGTCCCTATGTCTCTATGTCCCTATGTATGCTTAAATCTTTAAAACTACGCAACGGATTTTGATGCGGTTTTTTAATAGATAGTGATTCAAGAGGAAGGTTTAAGTATATAATTTATTAGGTTTTAGACAAAGCGGGCGAAGCTGCGGGCGGTAAGCTAGTTCTCTATAAAACAATATACTTGCACCCAAAGTATAAAAATGAATGCGTGCTGCGTCTCGTTACCAATTACTGTATCAATTAAACTTTTCATCTTCTCTGATAAGCGTTAATCAAAGTTAATCCAGCAGTTCCCACAGTACCATTTGCGGATTGTTTTATCTTTAATATCAACAATTAGCACCAATGAGAGACCAGCTTTAACTGGTCATTTCTGGATATATTTAGATTGCATTGGTCAATGTTTGTACTGACCAACGAATGTCAGTGTTGAGAAGGTCAGCCTCTTCATAAGCAGTTTTAGTATATAATTTATATATTTGTTTGTTTTGGCTGCGGTATGCTAATCCATCAAAACAATAACAAACGTATTGACTTTTCGTAATAAAATTTATACGCGTGTCCTTTACAATTTGACGCTGAATTATTTTAAACTAGCTTTCCGCCCGCGGCTTCGCCCGCTTTGTCTTAAACATAATAAATTATATACTAAAACCTTCCTCTTGAATCACTCTATCTATTAAAAAAAACCGCATTAAAATCCGTTGCGTAGTTTTATTAAGCATAGGTACATAGGCTATCCCTATGTATGCTTAATAAAACTACGCAATAAAACTACGCTTTCTCTATGAAAGCGACTTTGTTTTATACTATGTAGTGATGATAATTTGCTGTACAGATATATAGAACAGGATATAGGTTAGTTTATAAGATGGATGCAAACTATAATATTATGTGAACATATCTTTTCCCGCAAAGTTCTCTGATCTCAAATTCTTGATTTTTTTTATAATCCATTAATGTCTAATCCCCACGTAAATACGCGGTTTTCATATTTATTAATTTTTTATTGATAAAATGACATCTTTATAATCGGAGTTACCAGTAAAATTATGTTGTGTGTGCAAAATTTTATCGTTACGATTGTAACAAAATCTGTCAGATCTGTAGATTAATCTAGAATTTTCCGGAAATAATTGGAATCTAACAGATACCAGACACATTTTCTACCTGACAATAGTCAGATATAAAAATCATTTATAGGTACTACCACAGACTAATAATAATATACTACAAGTACTACCAATAAAAGAATTGTTAGCTTTTGAATCGAGCAAAAAATTATCATCCCAAGAATGTGAAAAATATCAATTTATTAGAAAGATTAAATTTAGTTAAATTTTATCTTCATCTAGGGAGATGGAGTAGATTCTTAGAATTCATTTTTCTGCAAGGTAAATAGATATTTGATATATAATAAATAAACTAAAGTCGTAGAATTGCGTAGTAAAATGATAATCAATGAACAAAAACCTAATCGCTAACATTATATGTAGTTATTTCCTTATCTTTTATCACCACTCACAGCCACTCAAATAACGTATTAATTTAGGTACATTATATTTAACTTATACTTCAAATTCATGATAATAGTGAAGTCCCGATCGCAATCTGATGAGATCTTGGAGTTTTGGAGCAATCTCAAGTCCAAACGGTTCTTATAAAGGCGCCTTCTCATCGTTACCTAAATACAAAGATATAATCGGTCTATCCAAAAAATCTATTTCTATTTAAAAAGCTAATTTAAAAGAATTTATTATGGGGAGTGTTCTGAGGAACTCTTCAGTCTAATCCCACCCGCTCAATTCCACTACCGCACCACGTTTCCAGTATTCCAGTTCCACAGTGCGTTTTACGCGAAACTTTCTCCCGCGAACTGTGAAGCTCTGGAACGACCTACCAACGGCGGTATTCCCGAGTTCTTACAACATGGAGACTTTCAAAAAGAGTGCCTTTAAGTACCTGAAAAACCGGCAGTAATGTAAATAAATTCCCGTGATATCCCTCTCTTTCCTTTTTGAGGACAGCAACACATCCTCTTCCCAGTGGAGTGGATGCTTATGAACGGCGCGTTTCGCTTAACACCATGCGACGCGTCTGCTCGTTTGCTATCCCATTGCATAAAAAAAAAAGCTAACTAGCTAAGGCCCGCGGATTTATCCGCAAACACACATTTTTTTGACCCCAGTTTGTTCAAAGATTTTAAATTCCAACCTCCACATACGAGAAGAATACTAGTTGTACCCGTGACTTCATCCGCGTGGAATTGAACTTTTTGATTGGAACTATTAAGAAAACTTATCGTAAATCTCCACCATTATCACATCATTACTACCAGGCTTTCAGGATTCGTGTAGGTTCAGTGATGACGTCACTAGAAGCTTCAAGCTGAGACGGTGACATCACTCGCAGACGTAGATATCGATTGCGCCTATATCTATTGATAACGATATACAGCCTGGTACAGTCAGCAACGGAATGTGAATATGAGAAATTATTTAGTGCAGTTTTATAATTATGAAGGAAGTTATAAGCGTGAATGTAATATTCCATATTATCCGCGAAATATTTTGCCCGGATAAAACGCAGTAAGAATAAAAACAAAAATGTTTTGAAGATAACAATTATCACATGTAAATGATTTATATTGGTCCCTTTTAATAAAACGTTACAATACGAATATACTGACTAGTATTATAATTTACTAACTGTGCCCCGCGGAGTAACCCGCATTGAACTGCTCATGTTGGTCATCTCTTTAAGTGATTATAGCCTTTAGCCTTCGATAAATGGGCTATCTAAAACTGAAAGAATTTTTCAAATCGGACTAGTGGTTCCTGAGATTAGCGCGTTCAAACAAACTCTTCAGCTTTATAATACATATTAGTATAGATATTCAGCAAATTATTTATTAAGAGTTTGTTAATCAACTTCTGTTGCTGACTGTACAAAAGTTTTATTTAATAAAGGCTAGAAAACCTAACGCATTATATTTCCCACATGCATGGTAATGGCCACTTAGTTTAATCGTGTTACTTTAAGCACACTTCAATACGATAGATTTTCATAGTAACTGAAGGATTATACCTATTTAAAACCTGGTTGGTGGATTAAAAATGGGCTATAATTTTCTTTTATTTTTTTGAGTTTATAAATTTTAACAATATAGATAGCTTGAACCCGCATAGTTCCCGTTTCCGTGGGATTTCCGGGATAAAACCTATCCTATGTGTTAATCCAAGTTACCCTCTATATGTGTGCTTAATTTCATTGTAATCGGTTCAGTAGTATTTGTGTGAAAGAGTATGACACATAATTCGACCGTAGTTTGAATGTTACTTATTATGAAAAGCTAAAAAAAATATGAAATTTAGTTAAAACCTCGTAATTTATTTATTTATTTATTAATAATAAATAATAATTAGTAGATAGTAATGACAAAAGTTGGGTTATAAGGCACAACTACTTAAGTACTTAGCCGCACAAGGTCAGCGTGGATTATGTCCTAAGCACTATTAAGCCTAAAGAGACCTATATACCTCTAGGGAATATAAAAAAAGCTAGTGATTAAAAATAACAACGCATATGAGCCATGACATGCCAACATTATAAAGTTTAAGAATAATTTTTAAACGACTTCTAAAAAAGAAAGTAGAAAAGACTTTTTCGACTGGGTTTGTTACTTTTTTAAAGCTATGAATCATACTAAAACAAATAACTTATCTATACGAAGCATATTATTACGTATTCGCAATGTTTTGTCTCTTCTGTAGGTCAAGACGACGAATGTCAGTCAACCCGATTATCGTAAACTTATTGCAAACTTAATTTATTTATCAATTAATTAGTTCTCGGTGTTTAGAGAAATTAAAAAAAAATATTTATTATGCGAAGCTGTTTTTACTTTTTAAACTAAATTCAAGGTACAAAGGTTTTTACAGTATACTGATTCTGTTGTCATAGTGTGCATGGATCCTGTTTTCTAATTCGTATCAGTGAAAATAACCTTCTTCAAAAATTGAAAATTTTATTTAAATTTGAAAAATTTATTTATATGCGATATAAAATAATTGCAATCAAGTTTTTGTAATACTTCAATTTAAAAGTATTTTTATTTTAATCATTTTCACTTCAAACACAAAACGCTACTTACGATAAAGAAGTACGTAAATAATTAATTATTTTTAGAACAAAAAACTGTTAATCTGTGAACGTTGGCAATGGAAATGAAATACACAAATTCAAAAATATAATTTACATTTTACAAGTCGGTTAAATTGAATATAATCCAAAAAAGAGCGTGTTTGCGGAGCATACGTGTCAGAAGCGAAACTTCTTTGGCAAGATTCAAAGATACCAAAATCGTCGCCTTACTCCACGACGTGATGACCTTAAAATTTTACTCTCAACGCGCCTAAAGAAGTTTCACTTTAATAATAATCTTGTAAAATTCCAGTCCAAATTGACATGTCCATAATGAGACACCATAGCGGATACAATATATAAATAAGTAGTACTCAGCTTGTACTCAGTATGTTTGTACAAAGAATCGACACCTCCCTTTTTTGAAACTAGTAAAACTCAGTTTTTAACCGCTCCTTATTGAGTCTAAATATTTACTTTTTAGTTGACAAATGCCCATTTAAACTAACCTTCCGCCCATGGTTTTCCTTGAGCTACTTTATAATAGACTAGCTGATTATCCCGGCTTTACTCGATAAAAAATGTTATCTATAATAAGAAGTAAAGATGGCGCTTTGTAATAGTTACAGAATTTTTAACCCTGTTCCAGTAGTTTTTGAGTTAAATCGTCACAAAGAAACAAATCATACTATCTTACCTCTGAACCGAATATTTTTTTTTTATTTACAGGTAATTGAAGCCTTGGAGCAGAACAGTCTGTATTTAGAAGCAAATAAACTATGTATTTCAAGACGAATAGACGGTAGTATAAAATTGCTAGACATTTTGTACAAAATTAACAAATTAAATGTAGATTCACGAATAAGTTTTGAGTTTGGGTTTACGTTACGGTTACAGGAGCGGAGCCACGGAGCGCAGCTAGTAATAATATAAAGCTGAAGAGTTTGTTTGTTTGATTGAACGCGCTAAACTCAGGAACCAGTGGTCCGAATTGAAAAATTATTTCGGTGTTATGTCATCACGCTGCGCTATATCTAAGACCAACAGGAGCAGAGCAATGCAGGTAAAACCGCGGGCCACAGCTAGTTTGTTATAAAAGCCTTGAAAAATGTGTTTGACAAAATGACAAAACAATTATATTCCAAAACAATGAGTGCATAATATATACTAACATGTAAGTACATAATATTCTTTCATAGAACACTTTTATCAGACCAATAGCGTCGATGGACTCATCATTGCGTTTGACAGGCGATATCTATGGAAATGAATATTGATATATTATTGTCGTTTAATTACGCCGCGAGTTAAGCGATTTCAGCACGGCCGAGAAATGGATGGGTGACCGTGAAACGTCTAGAAACTGGTAAGGCTTTATTCCATAGTTCACAAGGTGTTATACTTCAAATTGTTTTTCTTAAAAATCCTAAACTCATAAAGTAGTCGTTACGTACAAATTTTTTATCTGTAAAATTATCTACCTATTGTTTAGAAACTTAAAAACGTGGAACAATTAAAAAAAAAACGATTAAGCAGTAAATTTTATTTTTGACCTACTCACTATTTAAAGAAAGCAATGAAAAAATTAGTATCGCCTGTCTGTCTGTTAATTCCTTTTATCGTTAAGAAACATTTGCGACGATAAGCCCATGTAATATTTGAGAGTGCTCTGTGACGTAAACCAACTTATAGGTCTTTTTATATATATACATTTATCTTTAAATTCAAAAATATATATTATTATCAATCTATAAGATTATTCTGAAACAATTTGCAACTGAAGGCCATTAAAATTCATAAATGCGTTTTTTTTTTAATTGAATAGATATTTTTCTACTATACCAATGACTATAAGTACCTGAATATTTATCAAAAAAATCAAATAAATAGTCTTTTATTTATCATCAAACCACCAAAAATGCTGACTCACTTTCATTTCATTCGCGTAATTTGCGATGCCAAGATTGGATCAACTACATAACTTCACAGTATTAAAATATAAGATGTCTTTAAAAAAATAGGGCTAAATAAAAACATATTACAGAAAAATAATAAGCTATTTTACGTAATAACACAATTCTCATAAACTCTAATTACTTATTATTACCTATTATTAAGCTATGAAATATATTCTCAGGGTTTTGAAAGCGATTTTAACGCAATATGTATTTCTAATTTTACCATATTATAGATAAAAAGTACGCACATTTACCAATTAATATAAAAAAACATTCCGATAAGCGGCTACAAGTCATTTTTAATGACAGCTACCCTCGTTATTTCTTACAAGTTACTTTATATCAGTGTTTTTCTATTTATAAACATAAAAATTATTGCATCAACAAGTTAAACTAAGTTTAAGTGAAGTTTCTTTTAACTTAGTGTTTTATTAATTATTGAATTTCCACATACACATTTGATACTACGAAAAAAGGTTAATTTTTAGTCATAAAAATTAAACACTGCATTAAGGACCACATTAAAAAATTTTTTCATACTTTTGATTTAGATTTTATTACTAAATGTAATAAAATCATTACAGGATAATTATTTTTCATGATTTCTTAATAATTATATAAAAAAAAACTTGTTAATAAACATTTTTCAGTTTACGCAAATAAGGCATAACATATCCTGTAAACATACCTGCTTGTTCCTCCATTGTACACTAAAAGTCACTTAAACTAATATCACACGAAATTTTACTAAAAACAATCACAATAGTTTACCACTCTAGTCACTGTGCAAGAAACTTTTTATCCCATTTGTTAATTTTTTAAAGTAAATAAAGGTTAAAATTAATTATTTGAGTTTGACCCGAAACCGTCGCTTGGGCGGCATTGGGCGTGTGTAGCTGGCGACAGTTCAACAAGTACTGGGCTAGGGACGCGAGCTATCGATATGAGCTAATTATATCGATTCCTTTAATCAATGGGAATCGAAATTAATGATGTGCTGAACATCGATAAAAGTGCCTTCATTAAGTTGTCAATGTTATGAGATTGTAGAACATTGTCATTATAATAAATCGTCAAATGTCGATCGGTCGAATGTCGGTTTTTATGGTATTTACATACATATATTTTGACTAATTATTTTTCAGGTATTTATTTGAAAAGAACATTGGAATCTTCAAGAAACGAGTGTAAGGTTGCCTATGAACCTGCTACGCCAACATTGATGGAATACTTTACTGGAACGGTGGTGACCACTGAACATCGAGGATTACAAGCCCACATATTCTGAAATAAATAGCAATGTAGTTGTTAATTTTAATAGCATACACTTCAAGTTATAGCATGAAATCCAATTGTCACACAAACCATCCCCTATTTCCACCTGTTATCATTTTTCAATAAATATTTTTCTGTATACTTTTTAACCCATCTGTAAGTTACATATCGTGAATAATGTTTTTAAGGGCATAGTAATTACCAGTGTTTCTTACCAGGTTTTCCCGATAGAAACCTTTGAAAGAAGTTGATCAATATATGTTTTTTAGTTTGTGTAAAATAAATGACGGGAAAGTATTAGATATTGACTATAAATGGATGATAATATTCGACTACAGTAGGTCAGGACCTTGTACTATCACTTCGTATAATGTTTAATGAGCGAATAATTTCTAGGCCAACGAAAGTGTACAGGTAAATAATTTTCTATAGCATTAAATATTTTCCTTGTTTTCATTGATTTTCCTTGTTTTCATTCATTTGGATTCTTTTGAGATATTCTTTCTTACGAAGATTTTCATAATAAGGTGAAAAATGTTTTAGAAACCTTTGTTCTGTAGCGATTTTTATTTTTACAATTTTAATGGCCTGTCTTGTAGATTAGAGGACTGGCGTAATGCCATATGTATGGGATATTTCCTTCGCTTATATATCTCTGTGATGATAGATAGTAACATTTTGCCTTCTAAATGAGATTGCTGATAGGCTTCAGAATAAACCATTATCTCGGTATATAAATAAGCAATTTACAAAAAAATGTGTAAGTTCGATGTTTAATTTTAAGATATTTTAGCATAGAGATTCTTGGTGGTCTTAGGAACACAGGATTTTATGGCAAAAAAACACAGAAAGCAGATATTTGTACGAACGGCTGCTGCAAGTGAATCCGCGTAAAGTAAGCTTAAAGCTAGTTAGTTTTATAACTAAAATAATACCTATCAAGCTGTACAGTGTACACACCATCAGCTCATAAAAAAACTAAAATTAAATTCTTTTAATTTATTTTAATGAAACAAAAATGTCTAGAAAGATAATTAGGCAATTTTTCCGACGAAAAGGTAGTGTAACACTTTCTCGATAACCTCGCTTTTCAATGACAAACATGCAATTATAGATCGATTCAGTTCAAAATAATTAGCATTTTCCTTTTAAAAACAAAAAAACAGAGATCTTCAGATATTGGGTAGATATCTGAAGACCTACCCTTAAATTAAAAAATAATTTAATTAAATTAAAATCTTTAGATACTATTAAAATTTTTTTAAAGAGATTTTACCGAATTTGTCTGTGAAATAATAGCGGGCACATTCTTGTGTAAATTGCAGGAGTGAGGACTGAGGAGTGTATTTTATTATTTTAACAACCTGTAATGACCGGATGGAGTCTAGTCGGGGTGAACTGCTAGTTAATATCATAAAACACACTTTGATTTTAGATATTTTTTATTAAATGTAAAAAATAGTTTATCGACATCGTTAAAATACACGAACATCACTCGTCGAATGTCGATGTATTGTTTTGATTATTTCGTCCACGCGTATTTATGCTTCTTCTTCTTCTTCTTCTTTTTAGCAAATGGCAACTCCCGATCCCAGTGAGGACGGATTCTGCCAATGTCAAGTTTTGATCGGATGGTCAGTTTAAGTTAATAAGTTAATGCTCATGTTAAGCATACTCTGTGCTAAGGAAAAATCACGATTGAGATGGTTCAGTTTTGTTTACTCATAGATTTCTTACATGGAGCTGTATAACCTGACAAAGAACAAATATTAGTTATAGACAACACAACACATCACAAAAGCATAACATAAAATAGATATAGGTACTTGGATGGGGTTCAAAATTTTAGATTGTTAAAATTGATAAATTTTGATAGGATATTGACAAATGAGGTAGGGACAAGACAAAGTAAACACTTAAAATTAGTAGGGAGGGGAACATCTGGGGGGAGGATATCCAGAAGTGAGATACGAAGCTTTGGGCAAACAAAGAATAAATGATCGTAACTTCCCTCGTCTATACCACCCTCACAGATAGAATGATCACGGACATGAATTTTAAATAAATGGGTAGGAGTGGTATTGTGACCTAAACGGAGGCGGCAAATGGTGGAAACAGTAGGCTTGTCTATATTAGGGAAACGGAAGAACCAGGGCTTACATGGAATTGAGGGTTGAATATCTCTATAAAATTTCCCTTTAGTAGAATTTTTCCACTGACTGTTCCATGTATAATCCAAACGATCCTTAGAAAGAGAAGAGAGATCATGGGCATAATTGTAGTAATGTTCGAGAGTACCATGTTGGATGGCTGATTTAGCCAAAACGTCAGCTTTCTCATTGCCTATAATACCAGAATGGCTAGGAATGTGTACTAGATCTACTTGAAGTCCTTTCCTGAAACAGTCATAAAGTGTGGATTTAATAAGAAAGATAATAGGAAATTTAGACTTAGAACGGAAAGGGTTAGAAGTAATAGTCTGAAGGCAGCTGAGAGAGTCTGAAAAGATTACAGAATTTTGGAGATTATGAGAGTTGATAAAATTCAGAGCCTCCAGGATAGCCGTGGCTTCACCTGTGAAAACAGAGGATTGAGGGGGACATTTAAATTGTAAAATAGTGTTAGAATTATGGTGCCATACAGCAACCCCTACAGCAAGATGTTTTGCCACTTTTGATGCATCCGTGAAAAATAGATTATAACCACGCCAGTGAGAGGCAACCATAAAATTAAAAGCAACATTAGAATCGGGAGCATATTTTTGAATACCACAACTCAAACTAAGGTTGGGGTTAAAAACTAAAGCATGAAACGGAGTTGAATATAAAGGATGGATACTAAATTGGCATGTTGGATCCGGGAGGCGATTAAATTTAATAAGGCTTTTAAGTAGGCATGGAAAATCAGATGGACGACGGAGATTATTTAAGGTGAGCATGTGAAGGAGATTACGGATTTTAGGGAGAAGGGGATGGGAAGATAATTGAATTAGCCGAAAGAAATATTTGTCTGCCAGATATTGCCGGCGGAGAGATAAGGGAGGGTCAACACATTCCACCTGGAGGGCATTGACTGGGGTAGACTTCATAGCCCCTATAATGATTCGCAGACATTTGTATTGAATTCTATCCAATTTTACTATAGCTGTCTTATTACAAGGTTCTAATATGAACGACGCATAATCCAAATGACTCCGAATGATAGCATTATATACTAGTTTTTGACAATATGGATGTGATCCCCACCAAACACCAGATAAGGAGCGTAAAACATTGATACCCTTCTCGCACTTTTGAGAAATGTAGTTAGTGTGAGCCATACCATTCAACTTTTGGTCAAGCACCACCCCTAGAAATTTAATCTTGTTGACTACCGGGATTGAGGAGTTTTCAAGTAGTATAACTGGCTGTGGTATCAAACGTTTTTTTGTGAACACAACTACATTGCTTTTGCCGGGCGATAGTGACAAGCCGTGATCGTTCATCCAATTCTCCAGATAAGCTAAAGCACTGTTAAGTCTGAAGGTAATCACATCCATATTCTCTGACGAAGCATATAGCGCTATATCATCTGCGTATTGCAAAACACTACAATAAGATGGGATAGCTTTATCCAAATCCCAGGTGTAGATAGAATATAGTAATGGACTCAAAACGGAACCCTGAGGGAGTCCCTTGAATATAAGTCTAGTAGATGTATCTTTAGAAGAGCGTACCTGTATTGTCCTCAACATTAATAAGTTGAAGATGAAATGTATCATCCTCTCAGGCAAACTCAGCTGTAACATTTTCTGTCTGAGCACTGGAAGAAGAACATTATCGTACGCTGAAACTACATCCAAAAATACACCCACTAGGTACTGTTTGTTGTGAAAAGAGGAGCGTATGTCAGTGGTTAAAATACTAAGACTATCCAGCACACTTAAGCCTTTTCTAAAGCCAAATTGAGAACTAGATAGGAGGCCCCTATTTTCGACAAGCCACTCCAGGCGATTTTTAATAAGGTGTTCAGAGATTTTGGCTAAGGTAGAAGACAGTGCGATTGGTCTATAGGAATTGGGGCTAAGAGGATCCTTGCCGGGTTTAGGAATAGGGATAATAAGCTGTGTTTTCCAAGAATCGGGCATGATAGCGTGTAAAAAGAAGATATTAATTAAATTTAGAAAATAAGATTTAGTCTGATCGCCAGATTTGCAAAGAAAAGAATATGGTATACCATCAACCCCAGGGGATGAGTCTTTTAAGCCGTCAAGAACCGTAATAAGTTCTTGCAAGGTGAAAGGGCAATCCATACTGTCGTGCGATACTATATTATGGGGAGGACAAGGAAAATGGTCAAAAGAGGGAACAAATGGTGGGGATAGTTTGTCAATAAAATCATCAATCCAAATATCTGAATTGTTGGATATTCTATTTTTATCATTTAAAGCTCCACGGAAACGCCGAATACTATTCCACATCAGTGATGGTGGTGTTTTGGGAGATAAGTTCTCACAGAATCGAATCCAGCCCTCTTTCTTCTTTTTAGATAGCAGCCGTTTAGCGCGTGCTGCAACTTTCTTATAATGAATAAAGTTCTCATTCGACATAATGGAATTATAATTTAATTCGGCTTCTTTACGCTCTTTAACCACGTTAGTACACTCTTGATCCCACCAGGGAGGAGATAGCTTCTTAATAGACGATGTGGAATAGGATTTCAACGGAAAGGATTCGGAAGCAGTGGCATTGAGACAGTTGACGAAAAGGGAATAACATTCCAGACAATTCTCAAGAGATGCATTTGGGAGGTTACTTATTTTGGACTCAAGGGAGTTAGTAAATTTCTCCCAGTCAGCATTACCTAATTTAAATTTGAGCAAAGGTGGAAATGTTCTAGTGGGAACATGGACTATGCGGGAGCAGGAGATGAGAATTGGAAAATGATCACTGCCATGGGTAGAGGAAAGTGTAGAACATGAAAAGGAAGGAGCTAAAATGGAAGAACAAATAGTTAAGTCCACTACAGTGTTAGGGTTTTGTACTGGGGAGACTCTCCGTGTAGGTAGACAATCGTTAATAATACACATATTCAGATCTTCAAAGAGGTCAACCAAAAGGTATCCAAAGGAGTCGCACATGTACGAACCCCAAGAAGTATGGTGCCCGTTAAAGTCACCCATAATAAGGATCGGAGGAGGGAGAGAGGAGATGATTAGGGAAAGCTCAGGAATAAAACTAGAATGGGGATGAGGGATATAAACACATAAGACGGAAATATTAGCAACTCTAGCTGCAACTGCATTAAAGTTACAGCCATGGTGGGGAAGTGAAATGTGTGAGAAGGAAATACTGTTATTCAAGATCAGAGCGCAGCCAGCATAACCATCAGCTCTGTCATCTCTAAGACAGGAATACCCTGGAACCCTAAAGCGAGAACCGGGCAATAACCATGTCTCTGAGATAGCAAGAACCAGAGGTTTATGATTGGTTATCAAATCGAAAATCTCATGCTTCTTGGGACGGATACTCTGAGCGTTCCATTGTAGAAACACTAGATCCATAATTAAGAATTGATGTGAAGCGGGATAGTCTTTGGGCAACGTTGGACGGTAACTGGTGGGGGTAAGAGAGTAAAGTTTCTATAAATGACAAACACATATTAAGAAGATGTTCATCAAAAGGAGGAGAAGAGCCTGTATTAGGGAAAGCACAACCATTGGAAAGGGAGGAGGAGGGTTCACGGATGATGGATTGATGTACAGCCTTATCATAAGACTTACCAAGAGGGGCGCGGGAACGTGGGGTCTGAGTGACAGTTTTTCTATATGAAATATTAGGAGTTGATTGGATAGGAGGGTTAAATTGGGAAGAGGGGAGGCTTTGGGAGTTCACAGATAATGTATTCTGAATCTGGGTATTCTCAGCGTAGGACCTACGTGTTGATGGGATGACTTTAGAAGCCTCCTCAAATGATATCCCTTCGGATGCCATTAATTGCTTAATGGCCTTTTGTCTGGATTGCTCAGGGCATTTCTTATCGGTTGCATAATGCTTACCAGTACAGTGAAGGCATGTTGCATTAGATTCTAGAGTTGGACAAGAGTCACCCAAGTGGGCCTGTGAACATTTGAAACAGCGTTCCTTGGAGCGGCATTGATCGCGTACATGTCCAAACCGACAGCATTTATAGCATTGAACTGTAGGGTATTGGTATACCTCTACTGGCATGGAATTAAAAAGGCAGTAAATTCTGTCTGGGCGAACTTGGCCCTGAAAGGTCAAAACAACGGTTTGAGATGGTGACCATGAAGTAACACCATCTATTCTAATTTTTTTATTAAGCCGTCTGGCTTTCAATATTTTGCCTCTTCCACCTGGGAAATCCACATGGCTGATAAATTCTTCCATAGACCACTCCGTAGGGACACCTTTGACAATGCCCATACGAGTGATGTGAAAAGTTGGAATGGAGGCTTGGTAATTTGAATCTTTAAGAGGGGGGAAATTTATAAAATTATTTGCGTCACAAGCGGTATTGAATTTTACAGAAATTTTATTACGCCCAATAGCTTTAACTCCATCCTTGGCTATGTTAGCTACACGATTGTTGTAAAGGAAAGATCCAAATTTGATCGGTCTGATGGTTAAACCCGCCGCAGGATCGGCCTCTGTACGGGACACATAGACAATAAAGGGACCACTGTCATTGTCGGAATATGTAATGGGATTAGATAGAATGGGATCCACATATGAACTTTGAGAGGATGCGATCGCGTAGTTATTAACTGTAACATGTCTTTTAGACGGGATCATATCTGTATCAGCAACGGATGGCTCTGACCGTTGTCTCTTATTACTTGTGTGCTCCGCTTCCATCACCTCACCCTGGATGTCAGGAGGTTTACCAGGGTCGGGAGGATCAGGATTCATGATGGGTGAGGAAAGTTAGTAAATAAACGCTTACCCCAATATATATATATAGAGACAATCACAAATTTGGTTATCACTACCAGTTTACACTAAAAAAGAGTGTTCTCAACAAGTTAATTAACAAAAATCTCAATGGCACGTGTTTTCTCCGACACAACAAAGATCGAAAAAAAGCGTATTTATGCTGAAACTTCGGACCGCACGATGACACTGAAAACAAAGTAACACTTCGCCTTGTGATAACATTTAGCCGACATAAAATGAGAGTACTTTCTTAGGTAACTACTTACCTTTAAGTAGTAGTCGTTGCAGAAATTTATTCGTTCAAACATAGTTATTTCATGCTTGTTGCATTTTTAAGATGAGACGATTGTATTATACTGAAAGTTATTAAAATTACATAAAATACATACTTTAAATTGTCATCTTAATCTTATCTTAATCTTAATACTATTATAAAGGCGAAAGTTTGTAAGGATGTATGGATGTATGGATGTATGGATGTATGGATGTTTGTTACTCTTTCACGTAAAAACTACTGAACCGATTACCATGAAATTTAGCACACATATAGAGGGTAACTTGGATTAACACATAGGATAGGTTTTATCCCGGAAATCCCACGGGAACGGGAACTATGCGGGTTTTCCTTTGAAAACACGGGCGAAGCCGCGGGCGGAAATCTAGTATATTATAAAAAATTCTGTCGAGCTTGAGAGGTGCCTGAAATCTGATCAAATGGGGCAGAATATGGGGCAAATGGGGCTCTAAGATTTAAACATGCTATCATAATCAGGTGATTAATTTACGAAACATTATGCACATTACCTCTAAACCTCTAAAGATGAAACTCTAACTTCTAATAGCGTTAGCTTCTATTAAGTATTCCGTGCTTCTAAGCAACTTCAAGCAGTTTGAAGGAGTGACATCTAGCAACAACTTGACAGCGGTGGATGGCCTTAATTACACGAGGCCTGTGTCCTTGCAGTGGAAATTAAATATATTGATGACTAGCTTTCCACCCGCGGCTTCGCCCGCGTTTTCAAAGAAAAACCCGTTCCCGTAGGATTTCCGGGATAAAACCTATCCTATGTCCTTTCTCGGGTATCACAATATCTCTATACCAAATTTCATGCAAATTGGTTCAGTAGTTAAGGCGTGATTGAGTAACAGACAGACAGACAGAGTTACTATCGAATTTATAATATTATATATATATATATATATATATATATATATATATATATATATGGATAACAGGATGATATTGACATAAGTATAACTAAAAACTATCTTTTATAATTATATATACAGATTAATCTCAAATTCTACAAATATATAATATTATAAATGCGAAAGTTTGTGAGGATGGATGGATGGATGTTTGTTACTCTTTCACGCAAATACTTCTGAACCGATTACAATAAAATTTGGTATGTAGGTACCTGAAGACTAAGACATAGGCTAAACGCGGGCGAATATCTAGTTCTCAAATAAATGAATATGGTTTTCTATCTCTCAAAATCAAATCAAATCATTTATTTGCAATCAAACATGGTAACAATACAACAAACAACTAACATAATATAATAACTATGTATGTGATACATTTATTGTGAAATTAGAACAGATATCTATAAAGGCGAAAGTATGTAAGTATGGATGTATGGATGTTTGTTACTCTTTCACGTAAAAACTATTGAACCGATTACAATGAAATTTAGCACACATATAGAGGGTAACTTGGATTAACACATAGGATAGGTTTTATCCCGGAAATCCCACGGGAACGGGAACTATGCGGGTTTTCCTTTGAAAACGCGGGCGAAGCCGCGGGCGGAAATCTAGTATTCTCTATACTTTCTCTATATATTGTCTACTAAGACTTTATTTGATTGTCTTCTGTAAATTTGGATCAAAATCGGTTTGTTTAAATAAGATTACTATGAACGATTATTAAAGCACGGCTTGGGCGGACAATTACGACCTAAAATCAAACGTCTAAAAACCTTACTTATAATAAATAAATACCTTGTAAATGCTTCAACCTAAATATATATCTGTCCCAATTTCACGAAAATATAACATCATTAAAACAAATACGAACTTGTCATTGAAATAAAAGGACAAATCAATCTTGTCCCAGAAAGGTCCAAGCCCCCGTCCCTGAAAGTAGTATAAATAGTAAATAGTAAAGGTGTGTCCATAATGAGCACACACAGTTGACCCAGACCGTGTGGCCTTGGCTTTATGGCCTTAGCCATAGCGTGGCTTGATTAACTTCTTTTATATCATACTATCTTTTAACTGTTTAGTGTTACGATGAAACGTCTGCAATTTCCACCAAATAAATGGGAAAACAATTCGCTATGTCAACAAATTTGTATATTCCAGAAAGCTTGCTATAGTGTTGTAAATCAATTTTAATTTATCGATAGGTAATTGTCGATAAAATTTAAAGTTGCATGAGAGTTGCGGGTGGAAAGCTAGTTGAAAATAAATTATAAAATAAAGGAAAAGCTGTAACTCTCCGCTGCAATCAGCACTTATTAGGATTCTTTGTTAGGAATTATTTTCTCTTAGGGCTGTCAATTGTGTAATTAAAGAATATAAGTGAACACTTGTCAGTTATAATATTGTGAAATAGAAAAGTAATAACTAGCGCTGTATGTCATTATAAATGAGCCCAAAACACATAAGTATCTGTTTACCTTGACCAAACGAAATTGCAGGGTATATATACCCTGCAATTACACATCTATACTATATATATATATAATAATATTATAAAGAGGAAAGGTTTGTATGTATGTTTGTATGTATGTATGGTTTTCACGCATAAACTACTGGACCGATTTTGATGAAATTTGGCACAGATAATCTTTAGACCCTGAGAAAGAACATAGGCTACCTTTTATAGTGAAATATGTACCACGGGCGAAGCCGGGGTGGAACGCTAGTTAAGATATATTTTAAAAATTTCAATAAATAAAAATCATCTTTTATTCTTGTGTTTTTCTGAAATTACATTAACCTTTCGAAAGGCTCTTTTATAACAAGTATTCTAAACGCCATTTGTTGAAAAAATTATTTTAATCGTATATCAGAAGTAGTATTTAAGTAATATTGTTTACTGTGTCAGTGCCAACCCTGAGTGGACTTTGCCCAGGTTCAAAGTTATGTCGGTACAAAGTCCAAGTGGAGAAAATATCGGAACGTGCTATTGAAAGAAATGAAATTTCATGAAGCCATCGTCACTTATTGTTATATTATGTAATGTTTTTAATGTTTTATCATTATTCATTAGGGAAAATAAAATATGTTTACTATAATTTATTTCTTGACACTTGAAGTGATGATGATGAGTGTTAGATGTCTCGACTCAAAATAAATGGAACTAAGGCATGGAAGAAGAAGATTGATACTTATGTACATACTAGGTTTCCGCCCGCGGCTTCGCCCGCGCAGTCAAAGAAAAACCCGCATAGTTCCCGTTCCCATGGGATTTCCGGGATTGCGTCATTTTACCGGGATAGAAAGTAGCCTATGTCCTTTCTCGGGTATCAAAATATCTCCATACCAAAATTTCATGAAAATTGGTTAAGTAGTTTAGGCGTGATTGAGTAACAGACAGACAGACAGAGTTACTTTCGCATTTATAATATTAGTATGGATATAAAAATTGGAACTAAAACTGTATCTGTGTCTGTTTGTCCTTTTCCAGTATTATGAATTGAAAACCTTATGTATAAGGTTTTCAATTGTTTCAATGTTGTAGGTAACGTTAAATTTAAAAAGAAGATAATAGGTATAGGTATATGTATATGAATCTAAAGCCAATGCGCTACACTGCGAGACTGCGAGTGATAAGGTTGCATTTATTACTGCTTAATTAAAATTATATTACCGAAAAGTTAAAATCCTACCAACTAAGATATATTATATAAAAACTTCCCTGTACAGTCGGGTAAAACCCGTTGAAAATATGATTGAATCTGTTATATATACAATTTTTGAGAGAAACACATTACCAAATGTAGGTATAATAATTTATTTGTATATGTACTTTTACACGTTTATACAATTTTTCCTCTTTTCAGCATCGTATCCCTGTATTATTTCGGGGGGTTGAAATTGGAATATAATAAATGATCCTGTCTTTCCATTTAATTTCCCTTTTGAGTTTCTTAAATTATAAACTTTCCAATTTCTATAAAAATATTCACTGTAATCGACACTACATACTATATAGTATAAAACAAAGTCGCTTTCTCTGTCCCTATTTCCCTATGTCCCTTTGTATGTTTAAATCTTTATAACTACGCAAAGAATTTTGATGCGTTTGTTTTTAATAGATAGTTATTCAAGAGGAAGGTTTTAGTATATTTATTAGGTTTTAGACAAAGCGGGTGAAGCCGCGGGCGTTAAGCTAATTAAAAATAAATAATAACTACAAATTATTTGCATCTCAATGCGATAGCGAAAGTATTTGAACCGAAGTGAGATAATTAATTATAATGTTGCAATGTTGACGAATTTGTTAATTAATTGGATAATTGGGGGGATTGGCCAGGAGGTGGTAAGGTCACTTACAGTTCAACGACCTGTTATCACTCTTACATCACGGTCAAAACAAAATACTTGTATAATACCTAAATATGCTGCTATCTTTAGAAAAATGCACTTTCATGATAATATTAAAATATGATTAAAATACTATAATAAGTAATTAAGTATTTTAAGGTTAAACTGCTGTACCGATTTAGATGACATAGGTGATAGGAAATAATTGAAAAAGCGACGGTGTGAAGCGGACAATTTTTTAAAACACGTCAATTTTATAAGTCTATAGAAGGGAAGAGGCACAGTTGACAGTATTACAATATTTGTGGAAGAGGTGTAAACATTGATACAATTTATACTTTTCACCCTGTTAAATAATAAATTGATATGTTTAGAAAATCCACAATAATACATTGGAATTCCCAATGTATTTTAAATTTTAATATGTTTGTACAATGTTCCTGTACATTGTAGTGTATGGTGTATAAAATATTAAAAAAAACTCTGAATTGAAATAGTCGCATTTCGTCGTTCGCAAAAATGCTTTGTGACGATCCTGAATAATGAAGCTACGTAACGAAATTATTATTTTATTAAAAATAAATATTTTTCATATATCAACAACCTTTTTAACAAGCCAAATACAACAAAAAAAATTGCGCTGATAATCACGCATGACACATTCCTATTTAACACAATTGCAATACCGTCTTTTTATGTCGGCAGATATCTGTAAATATATATTTATCAGATTAAAAATAAAGTAAAATGTACATAATATATTAAAATGTACATACATAGAATATTACCGGCGTAACACTGTCAACAAACACCTGATTCGTCAATATTTATCCAAACCTCTTCCTATGAGAGCAATTATTTTGAATAGCCTATGTTTGATGTAGATAGGAGCTGGAGAAATACAGCTATATGTTTACTGAGTAAGCACACGAATCCTTTGACAAACTTTGGAGATAAAATCTGTATGCGCTATATAACGTGATGTAAGTATCATGTTGTAACACATTACGCTACCGTACAAGCGATGCCTGAGGCAGAGGAATGGATACAATTATTATAGTGTGTTAACAATGGTGGCGAAAACCGATCTGGAGGGCGGGAGGGTGAAGGAGGAGATTCCCCATGATCACCTCTTTAAGGTGACCGGATTGTCGTCTACGAATTTGGAGAAATTGGCTCAAGGTACTGTTACTTTTTAGTATATTATATTGTTTATGCGTTTTTGTTTTTATTCAACTACGCAGAAAAAGTTAGGGAAATTTGGTACATGGATTAGGGCCTAAATAAGCTACGTATGTTTTAGTCAGTAAAGAACAGACTCACACTAGTGAAATAATTGTAATACATACCTATTAATTTTGATCTGCTGACATAATTCGGTCAAATGCTTTTTCAATTTATAAGCTTTTCAATAACATTGTTTATCTTGTGACTTTTTAATTACCAAGAAGTGAACAGATATGTTCTCAATGTTTTTAGTGTTTATTCAGTGTAGTATAACAGAAATTTAAAAAAAGTATATATATTTTCGCCATGACATGTACATACCAGTGGCGTGGCAAGTCACGAGAGCTACGTAGCTACTGGTAAAGGCCGCGTGCATAGTTACTTCTTTCCGTATTTAGTGCCTTTTTAAAATAAATCCCAAAATAACCATTAATATAATCATTAAAACCTTCAGTAGCAAACAATAATCAACTCTACTCGCGTGCGATCGTAAATAATTTTCTTGTCAATTTAGTATTAACCCTAATGTCACTCTTTATCCACATTCCCAGACTTATTGCACTTTTATTATCTGCGGTTAACGACTAACGTTTCATTCCGGTCTGCTTGGGAAGCTGGACAGTGGCCAAGTGTGATCAGTGTCATCTTAATAGATAAATGGCGTACATCATATTTTTATTTACGTATAGAGCTGTTGTTATTATATTGAAAATATGGTTAAAAATTTCATATGGCTGTGCAAAGTAGAGGATATCGATTAGGTATATTCATAAATGTTGGTATTAAAAGAGGAAGAAACGTTTATTCATTAGAGTAAATATATTCCATTGTGAAGATCTCTTATGACTTACAAAACGTATGTACACATTTTATAGCTTATTAGCGGACATAGTTATTTAACACCAATATTTGAAGCTACGAAAGTAGAGTAGGTAATATTTCTTTTATATCATTGTTGCATAGTAAAATAAGTTAAATTTTGAAATATATTTCACTATTAGATATTCTAGCACCTCTTCGTAGAGCGCGCTATTCCTTTCACTTATCTATACTAATATTATAAAGAGGAAAGGTTTGTAATGTATGTATGGTTTTCACGCATAAACTACTGGACCGATTTGGATGAAATTTGGCACAGATAATCTTTAGACACTGAGAAAGAACATAGGCTACCTTTTATTGCGAAATATGTACCACGGGCGAAGCCGGGGCGGGCAGCTAGTACTTGAATATAAAGTTGGCTACGATATTGCTACGAACGATATTGAAAGTTCTTCTTTGTTTTCAACAATCATTCTGTTATCCAATCCACCTAATTTTAATGATACGCGATTTTTAATTACAATGATAAATGACTTTACAAAAGTTAAGCGATTTTTGATACAATTTTTTTATGCGGAACTATGTTACGTTAATTATATTGTAAAATCTAATCAATTTATTTAGCGAGCGAAGCCACGGGCCTTATTCAGTCTGAATATAAATAATAATATGATGCAACGTGACATTGTATAATATAAGTGACACATTTATTCTATTTATGTTTCATCACATTATTTACTGATAGTAAATTCATACATTTGCTACGATCATTTGACTGTTTGCGAATGTTAATTATAGCTAGAACTATGTAAATAACTAAACATCTAATATAAATATTAAATAATATTTGTAAAGTCAAATTAAAGGAACTAGCTCACAAAAAATTGAGTAGGTTATTGAAGAATTTTGAAACGTAGTCTATGTTGTTGAATTTTAAACTTCAGGAAAATTATAAAATACTAGTTTTCCGCCCGCGGCTTTGCCCGCTTTGTCAAATCGAAATCCTTATAAATTATATACCAAAAACTTCCTCGAGAATCACTCTATCTATTAAATAAACCGCAAGTCCGTTGCGTATTTTATACATAAGGATATAGGGATATATCGGACAGAGAAAGCGACTTTGTTTTATACTATGTAGTGATGTGAGCTTATGAGAGCTTAACAAATCAATTAGTCAGATTATTTGAAATACTGCACGACTAGCCAAGAGCTTTAAAAAATAATAAACTATAACAAAACATAATTAAATATTCCTTCAAAGTGGCACCTTTTGCCGAGATGATCTTCAGGTTTGAAATAAATATTATTGTTCTGTTCATTTCATGTTACTAGTTTTACCGTAGTCAAAGGAAAACCCGCATGGTTCCTAAAAACTATCCTATGTGTTAATCCATGTTACCTTCTATGTATGTGCCGAATTTCATGAAAATCGGTCCAGCTTTCGCATGAAGGAGTAACAAAGGAACATACAAATTTTCGCATTTTAATATTAGTAGGATGACAACATGATGCTACAACACATACAAATATAAAACGCAAAAACAAAAAAAAATAAGAGATGAAGTCCGCTGATCATGTATTGATTATACTTTATACATATTCAGAACCGCCATGTGATTTATCAGCACCTTCCGACTTCGAAGAGGCAATAGCAGCGACCGGCTATGGCTGGTTCCACGTGTTCCTCATGCTGTGCACCTTCCCGGCGTTCTGGAGCTCAGTGTCTGTGACCAGCGCGGCTTCTTACATCTTCACCAGGGCGCAGTGCGATATGGGGCTGAAGCTGCTGGACATGGGCACGGTTAATGCCATCACGTATGGAGGTAGGGTTTGATGTGATTACTATGTCCCATTTTGTAGTCATATTTTTAGTGATTAGAGGGAAGTTGGCTTAGTTGTTGCTTTCATTATTTCCGTCGAACTGAGTATAAATAAATATTTAAATTATTTTAGAGCGCAATTACATCGTTGTTTAATTTATATATAGGGTGTATAAAACATAATTACAAGTAAGCGAAAAAATAATGATATGAAAAGATTAACGTGCTTGTTTTTACTACTCCCAAATACATAATTAAAAACATATAGTATTATTAGAATCATACATTTAGACAACGAAAATGATGCAAGACAAGTACATAGATAAAAGATGAGATTTCATCATGAATTTTCATGTTTTTAAAGTAAATTAGTTACAGAGCCATCGTCCACTTAATACGTATAAATTATGAAATCATTATATGCATACAGCGATAAAGAAATTACGTACACATTTTACTATAACATGTTTGTTTTTCTTTGTTTGATGTTATGGTTTTCATTTTCCTGATAAATTCTTTGATTTATAGCAATTTCTTTACTCTAGTATGTCATTTATGTTACTCTTGGAACAGGTAATAGAAGTCTATTTATATTACTTTATTGATTGAAAAGAAATTATTTGGGATACATACAAATTGAAAACCACTACTTTAATTAGGATATAAATTTATTTAAATATGAAATAATATCGCTTTTGTTCCATCATTTATAAACCAATAGGGCACTGTCTGTGGGCACTGTATTTCGAGATTCTTTTTTTAATATCTATAAAAATGTCACTAAATAACTTTAAAGATGTCGATAATGATTCATGAGATTTATGAACGTTGTCATAGTAAAACAAGTTAATTAATTCTTAAGTCTTTATTAAAATTAATAATAGGTAACAGGGAATTTCTAGATATGGCATGTTCTAGAAAATAGTTACTTGATGTAATATTTTTATATTGTCACAGGTATGATAGCCTCAGCGATGCTCTGGGGCTTCCTCTCCGATACCCTGGGCCGGCGCAAGATTCTCGTGTGGGGGTTCATCTGTTCCGGCGTCGTGGAGATGTTGGCAGCCATGAGCCAGAACTTTACCATGCTTTTGGTTACGCGCTTTGCGAGCGGATTTCTGTAAGTAATATTTTTAGTAATAAGGTCTATGTGATGTGAATAAATACATAGATTATTATTTTTTTATATACCAGTGGGTGATTTACAGGAGTACATTATAAATACAATACCGTTACCGCCCTGCTTCCTGTAACGAACTAAGAACTCTACCACAACTCTACTTCTAACAAATAGCTTTGAAATACCCATTAATATCGGCCAATTTATTTTATTTATGAGCCAGAATACCATACCTATACATAAGTTACTAATAATTTGTTACAACTATTGTATTTACTTATTCATTAAATAGGTTGTTACAGTGTCATTACAAACAATTTACAACTTATTTCAAATCAAGCCCAAAATCAAACTTAAACTGAAATCAAACCCAAACTATTATTTATTTATTTATTTATTTATTTATTACCTAGTACAATAATATTATAATATTACGTATAAGTGGCCCCAGACTTAAAAGTTAAAAATGTAATCTATACTAATATAATAAAGCTGAAGAGTTTGTTTGTTTGTTTGAATGCGCTAATCTCGGGAACTACTGGTCCGATTTGAAAAATTATTTCGGTATTAGATAGCCCATTCATCTTGGAAGGCTATAGGCTATATATCATCTCGCTAAGACCAACAGGAGCACAGCTAGTCTATACTAATATAATATTATAAAGAGAAGAAGGTTTGTAATTATGTATGTATGTATGGTTTTCACGCATAAAATACTGGACCGATTTCAAAAATTCTTTCACCAATAGAAAGCTGCATCTTAACTGAGCAACATAGGCTATATTGCATTTTCAAAAAAAAACATAAACATGTACCACGGGCGAATCCGGGGCGGACCGCTATAGTTATTTATAATTTACTGCCACAGGTTCAACGGCCCGTTCGCAGTGCTAATCTCCTACCTCGCCGAGCTGCACCGCACGGAACTGCGCGCGCGCGTGATCCTCCTGACCAGCTTGTTCTACACCATCGCGAACACCACGCTGCCGCTGCTGGCGTGGGGCATACTCACGCACGACTGGGACTTCATGCTGTTTGGGGGTGCTATTGGTGGGTTTTTTGCGTGCGATAATTGTCATAATATTGTTGACGTGACGACGTCTTATAATTCGATAGAACCGGCTGCATGCACGAAAAAACATGACTCATGCGGCGTTACCTCGCTCTGAGGCGTTCCATAGAATGTTTGAAATGCAAGCGAGAGCGCGGAACGAGCGACAAAGAAGCACAATCGGACGTTGTCACGTTCAACTATCGTCAGTAAACCGACTTTACAGACAACCAGTTTTTTTAGTTAGTTGCACGGGACAGTTGGTTGGTTGGTTAACAATTTATTAATGCATTTAAAGAAAAGATTTGTGTGTTGATAGCATGTGAAATAAACTTCTTATGTATAAGCAAGTAGAACACATGTTTAGAAATCGTAGATATTTCAATTTTGCTTTAGATAAGTAAGAATTTATTGATAGGTACCTATACCTGACAAATTATGAGATGTAGTCACATAATATTTGTATTAAAATAATATGTAAAAAGACAGAGCGAGATTTTGAATTTTTATAATATATTTTAAATCTTATTTCATGTGATCACTTTGTTAGCAGAATTTATTCATAATTTTTAATTTTCCATTCTTCTTCCATAATCACACGGGACAGTTTGATTATGAAAGTACAGTTATAAAAAATCTGAAATATTTGAGGTCATTTACGCATGGCAGCTGAATAGTTCTTAAGTGTATAATTATTTTAAGATATATATAGGTAAATAATAAATATTCCAGAAATCCACGTATGGAACCTGTTCCTTCTGGCTGCAGCCCTCGTACCTCTGTTCACTGGACTGGCCTTCTTCTTCCTCCCTGAGAGCCCCAAGTTCCTAATGTCCAGGGGCAGGAATGAGGAGGCACTTGCTATATTTAAGAAGATATATGTGTTGAACACGGGGAAATCCGCTGATAGCTATCCTGTATGTTGATTTGTTTTTGTATCTTTTGGTATCATTAGAAAGGCAGAAAACATACGGTCTACTTAAACGTATTTTAAAAGCCCGGTACGAGTTATCATTACAGTTAATTTATGTACAACACTAATATATATTAATGAAATATTTATTTATATGACACAAGAAAAGACTCCATTACCTACTTTAAATTAAAATAATTATAAATACCACACACTTAAAATAAATAAATAAAGTGCATGGTCAACATCTTCTTGATTTGAAAAAGAATGATTTGAAAATTTTCCGCGTTTGAAATTAAATCTTCCTGCTTCCATCTTGTTATAACTTATTATTTTTTATGCAAAACTAGGTGAAGGTTCTAGTCGAAGAGAAGAGCGAACAGCAAGCGAAGGGCTTCGCCGCCCTAAAAGCTGGCAGCGACCAAATGGCGCCCTTATTTAGGGCCCCGTATGGCGCCTACTTGCTGCTCATTTGTGCTACTCACGCCGGATGCATGTTTGGGTAAACCATGTTCATTTTTAATTGTAAGTAATGTTCTTAGATGTGCAATTTTATTGTTCTTATAGATTAATTAATTATTATCGTATAAATTTATGATTATTTCTGTAACAATATAATTTTATATCTTCAAATTTGTTGTAGAAAAACAAACATCCCACTTGCATGAATAATGTTGAAAAATAAAATTGGCGAAATACTAAAACTGTAAATACATTATTACTCACATAGAAACAATTTGTCCACTCAAAAATGCTTAAATCTCTTTCTTCATAATTTTCATAGATTTTAGGTATCGTAAGAAATATTACAATGTTAAAATTTCAATGAGTTTCTACATATTGTCATATTACCTATTACATATTGTCTTTTGATACTGTTTTTTTATTGCCCGTTTCTGAAACAACAAATATTAAACAGTTCCAACACGCTCCGTCTCTGGTACCCCCAACTAGCCGCGATGATAGGCGCTGGCGGCACGTCGGGGCTCTGCGCGGCGCTGGTGCCGGGCCCCGCGAGCCCCGAGGACCCCGGCGAGTGCCAACCGATACAGACCGACATGCTCACGTACTTGCAGAGCGCGGTTGTGGGCGCGGGTTCAGTGCTCACGTATAGCATTGGCAGCGTGTTGATAAATCGGTAAATGTTCTTTGGATGATTATGATTATTTTGTGAATGAGCGATTTTTAACCAACTTTATAAGCAGTAGTTAGATTCATTTTGATCCAATATGACCACCTAGTATGATATTATAGAATACTAGGTTTCCGCCCGCGGCTTCACCCGCGCAGTCAAAGAAAAACCCGCATAGTTCCCGTTCCCGTGGGATTTCCGGGATTGCGTCATTTTCCCAGGATAAAAAGTAGCTTATGTCCTTTCTCGGGTATCAAAATATCTCCATACCAAATTTCATGAAAATTGGTTCAGTAGTTAAGGCGTGATTGAGTAACAGACAGACAGACAGAGTTACTTTCACATTTATAATATTAGTATAATAAATAAATAAATAATATTAGGATGCAAGCATGCAGCAATATGATTCGAAATTTAATTCTCGCCAGGCAAAATGCATTATTTTTCAGTAAAGTATAACTATTCTATAAGTGAAACCGTTAAATTGTGAATGTAGAAAACGTTATATCATTCGCAGTTGCGGCAAGAAGCTAGTAGCCGCGATATGCGGGTTGCTCAGCGCCGCTGTGATCGTGAGTCTGCCGTTCCTGGGCAGCAGCGCGGGCGCCGTGGTAGCGCTGGTGACGTCAGCGCTCGCGCTCACCTCGCTGTGCGGCGCCTCGCTGTCCAGTATTACTGTGGACTTGTTCCCCACGTCGCTGAGGTATTGTATAGTCGATATATGCGATTGTGACTGAGGGTTTATTATTCATAGTTTTCTATTTTTTGTGTGGCAAATGCCGCACGCTCGCTCGGTTCGTGCGGTGGTTGACAGTCGAACGAAATAAAGCTCGTCGCTTCGCTCTGCGCTTGCCTATATTAATGAATACAGTTTTATTGAGAAAATATAGTGTTCCTATTCTAAATTTTAGTGCGTTTTCCCGTGTTTGTAAAGTATGTAGTTACAATTACATAGTGCTAACTAGAGGAATACGCGTTTTAACGAAAAACTAAAACAACTTAGGATTTCAATTTCTGCTATTTACGATGCATTTTGGCGCCCTTTACGATCTGGCGCCTCTGTTCCATTCGCGTTGCACCAGAGCCGGCACTGATTATTTTATGATTACGATGCGATATAAGGTATATTAAGAAGAGCTGGAACGTCAACACATTTACACATTGCACATGTTAGGCCGGGAGATACTGACACAAAATTTCAGGCCATTTGTAACAGGATGGCGGTCTAGAGGGGTCTTAGTACGCAATGACAAAAAGAAAAATGATGGTCAGAACGCTGGTACCGGCGGACTACTCGCGTGGGCGTTAGTCACACTCGTCGGATAAATAGCGAAAGTCCAACGATTTGTAACACAAAAATTTTAGAATTTACCGATAGCCCTTAAAAAAGATGTAGGCGGTAGTGTCATGCCATACAGTTACGATGTGACTTACAGTCCGCCATACCGACGTGAATGCGTTGATTTAAAAAAAAAACAATTCAACCATTTGTACCGAGCTCACTTTTGCACAGGTAACCATCGTCGTGCAGCCATTTACTAAAATTGCCATGCCATACTTTTCGGACGATTCCAAATGGTCGCCATACCGCGGAAAAGTCAAACGATTTATAAATCGTTTGACTTTCGCTATTTATCCGACGAGTTCGACTAACGCCCACGCGACTAGTCCGCCGGTACCAGCGTTCTGAGTTCTGACCATCATTTTTCTTTTAGTCATTGCGTAATAAGACCTCTGTAGAACCGCCATTCTGTTACAAATGACCCGAAATTTTGTGTCAGTATCTCCCGGCCTATGTATGTGTCATATTTTGCAATTGTTTATAAATACAGGGTGATGTAATTGGTGTAGTACGAATATCTAAAAATCTATGAAGAATTTTGTGATACAGTAAATGGAAGAATTATAGACTATTTTACAGTATTTAATAAAATCATTTAATTTTTTGTTCATTTTCATTAGAAATGTCAATTTTTCTCACCAAGGTGGAAATTTGGATGATAAGGATCTTGTTAGAAAAATATAAATTTTGACTAAAATCGGCATTTTTTTTTCAAAAATCAAATAACTAATTAATAATCAGAGTTATCACATTATTAAAAAAAATTTTTACCTACTTGATGCAATCCTCAAAGATCTCAACCCAATAGAGTTACTATGGGGCATAATTAAAGGGAAAGTAGCATCACAAAATGTGAACTTTAACTTGAAAACTGTGTAAGAATTATTTAGAAAGGAAGCAAATGCTATTAGTCTGGATATGTTTAGTGACGTTTGGAGAAAGACGCGAGAACACGAGGAAAAATATATTCAATTAGAACCAAAAGTAGATAATTACACTGACTCATTTATAATAACATTAAGAAATTCCGACAACGAAACATCGAGTTCTTCGAGCGATGAAAGTTTCAGTGAAGTAGAAGATTACGATTATGATTAAATAGATTCTTCTTCTTCTCTATAGATACTGCTTTCTGAATTGGTGGTAAATGTTAAAACTGTTAAACTGTTATGACGATTCAAAAGTGCTTCTAGAAGAAGTCTAATTGTATAAATGTTTGAGTTTGAGTTTAAAACCAATAGTGTGAAAATTATACAATAAACATGTAACACATATTTGTTAGCGCGTATTGGTAGGTATTACGTACTTACTACAAATATAATATTTCTTAGATATCTTTACTCGACCAAAGTCAGGAATTTAATTATTATTTGATAATTGAATGATTATTAATACTTTTATCCAATTGATTATTATTAGAATAAATAATTAACTTCATCAATTGATTTACTTTTAAATTATAATTTTACAGGTAAATTATGAGAGCTTTCATAAGTAATTATATTTGCATATACATATCTACAACGCACCCATTTTACAATTCAAGTCTAAAATGAAACTAGAGTCGCATTTATTTTTGAACATACTGTAAGTGAAATTGCATAAGTGTGAGTACTGTGAACATGCCAGCTTTCCCTAATTGACCGATACCGTGTCGCATGTAGTCAATGTTTTATTGTTTTTTTCCATGTCACAATAAATAAATAAATATTTTCCAGAGTAATGGCGATGGCTACATTCCTGATGTGTGGAAGGTTGGGTACCATATCAGGGACGGTCGCGTTTCCCGCGCTTATAGACTACGGCTGCTTACCGCCGTTCTTCACTATATCTGCAGTTTTAACAGGTGAATATTTAATATAGCGCCATCTATTAGAAATTTATATAACCTTTAGAGAATTTGAAATGTCAAGTTCTATGAATCAACGCTTACATAAGTTCATGAAAATTTATTCTACGTAAACCTACAAGTTTTCAAATGTGCCGCTAGATGGCAGTTCAGAATGATTGTGTGCATTCAATTTTCATACGATGGTTGGATGGAAGGTTCATACGATGATGAGTGTCATCTAATTTAAAATACCTAATCTAGAATGCGATTTCAAATTAGCCCATAACCACAGAATACATAATAGTAGCTAAAGTTAAACGCTACCATAACTAAATTCTGTCACTATTGCCAAATTATTATTTCGATGAAAAAGTGTCGTATAATTTAACTACGTATATTTATATTGGTTTATCGAAGCTTTAACCTAACTGCATATCAGTTAACTTCCTTCAGTAGTCAAGTCCTTAAAAATATCCTGTATTCAATATCTATATTCGTCAATATTTGTATGTATTTTTTAAATATTATTTTTCTTTTATTTCAGCTTGTGCAGTCGCATGTTTCTTCATACCGAATACGACACTGAAGAAACTGGAGTAATTCTAAGTTCAATTACTGTGATAATATGTTTGTAATGTGGTTTGTAATATGTGTAACTTTGTAAATAGGTGACGAAATAAAAGTACAAAAATTAAAAATATTCTTCTCTTTATTTATAATTTATCGTATCCTAATCTCATCCATCTCAGTCAGACTCACGCTTAACAATAATCAGCGAATCATAGAGAACAGTCGCTATCTACAAATTTATATAGCTTTTACATATTTTCAACAATGTATACATAATATACAATAAGTACATTGCAATATAGAACAATTTATATTATGGACCTGTTTTAAGTTCGATCATTATGCATTTTACAGCCAGTCGCACTTTCATTATCTGTATAGGTTATCTGTCAATGTCAATTTTGAAATATCGTTTGTTTTTTAATTTCTATTTAACTTTTATACATTGTTAGAAAATACGTTTTTATTAAGGCGCTTGATCAGTCTAAGGTAATGACTAAACTGGTGTTTATATACATAAATATCAAATAAGAAACAATAATTTACACATTTCATTATATATAATTATTATATAAAAAACAAATCAGCTCCTATCATTCAAAAGCGTTTCAAAATGGCACTTACATTGTGGAAAATTGTTGCTCTTTGCTGTTTCGCATTATATTAAAAATAAATAATTATTTATTTAATTCATGTGATACAATTCCAATTTTTCAAATAAAGAATCAAGTGTCTATAAATTCATAATCAGACATAGCTTTTAAAATAAAGGAGCTATGTATAAAACAAAAAAAATGTGATGCAAAAGTATCAACATTCAACATAATATTTAAATGTTTTCAATAAATAAGGTTTGTAAGTAGATCAATATTATGTTTAGTTTACCAAAGACATTATTCCAATTAAAAAAATACTTATCCATAGACTGGCCATAACTAACCAAAATAGACAAAGCAAGCCTGTTATAGACTAGAATATATCTTATTGTCAAATTGCTTGCTCTGTCTACGCACACTCTTTAAATTCGAGTTTAAACAATTATTTTGTATAATATAATAATTAATGTATACTTATTATTATAGGCCAGTGAAATTGACTGTATTACCCTATATAAATTTCGGATTATAATTATTTGAATACAACGCAAGGCACAAAGTTTAACAGTTATAATTATAATCTATAAAAACTCGATTGCACTATTTTTGTATGTACGATGACAGATCTTTTAAAAAAACTAGTAATCTAGGGATTGAGTTGTTCCCACAAATTGAGATATTTATCTTTTTAAAAATGCGTTTCACACAGCCCTTATCCACGTCTCGATACAAAATTACTTTATATGTTTGTACAAAAATGAAACTTTACTGCAGCTGTACCATGGAAATAAGTTGATGTCAATAATGTTTACCCAAAAGACCCGGACTATAGATGTTAGCAATGTATAAAAATATATTTTATTAATTTTGCCACACTACACAAATGTCAAATCTGTTTCTTTTTCTTAAATTTCAGATGGAAAAAAGGATGGCAAGCCATAAAAAAGTAAATTGTTTTATTAGATACTTTGCGCGATTCTGTGTAGTTTCAAATGTAGTTTCAAATTAAATTCACGGTACAACTGCAGAATGTAACTAAATCTAATAATTATTCACTAAGATAAGGCATATAATTATAAATAATTACAAATATATATAATGTACATATAACATTTCTATATACAGTCTCGCGTTTAAAGCAGAGTTCTATACAAATTAGTACAACATTAATTGTTTCACAATATCTGGCTAAAATATAATTTTAAACGATTGCAAAGATTTCACAGTATAATTGGCTAATATAAAATTATGGTCTACATAACCACAAAATATTTGATTTGAAGCTTGACTCGACATTCAAATTGCCAAATACAACTTGACAGAGTTGAACAAAACTATACAACATAACAAAAAAAGAAAAAAAAACAGCTAATGGACCGTTATGTACAGTAAAAATAAATATTGCCAGATAAACAACCGTACCCACTGGGTAAAAAAATGCAGTCACGAAAAATAGGCATAGTCCGGTCACTATTTTCCACTATCACTTCACAGTTCGTTCACAGTACACTTATTGTTTGGGTCAGCTCGGAGGAGCTAGGAGGACTTCGAGCCAGCAGGGGCAGGCGGTGACGTCACGGCGGGAGTACTTAGGGCCCCAGCCCTTAGCGAAGGAGATGCGCACGGAGCGGGGATCGACGGGGCCCACGTGGGGCGGGGCCACCGCGGGCGGGGGGCGCGCGGGGTCGAACACGCACAGGCAGTGCCCAGGAGCAACCCGCCACACGAGCAGGGCCTTAGCGGCCGCCGCGTCCAGCGCCGGCGAGCTCACGAAGACTGGCTCCTGGCTGCGGTTGTACAGCCACACGCCGTCCGACTCCAGGGATAAAGTCACGCCCAAGCCGATTTTTGCTCGAGTTTTCCGCACCTGAAAAGATAGAAATGTCATTTAGTTTGATGTAACTCGTGAACTGATTATAAGTATATATTTTGTCACTTCAAAACATAAGACTCTTTAAGTATAAGATTAAATTTCGATCTTCATGTCTTTCTTAAATTTAACAGATTTTTTGAGAATTTATTGACTCCTATACAAAATTCATTGAAATGAATCTAAAGGTATGTATTATTATTGTTAAACAGGGATATAAAATATCACCAGTATACACTAAGAGCTATATTAGCAAATAGCAAGCGCATGCGTCTATCTCTGGTTTAGAGGTTATCACGCTCCGCGCCAAATCAATTACATTTGCAATCTTATATTCGCTGTCCTATTCATTATTTTAGATGTATTCCTATGCTCGTGCTTTCTATATAAACAACCTGTGAAAATTATGATCACAAATTGTTGAAAGGAATATTATATCATTGTGATATACCTCCAGTATAAATTCAGTAACAATTAATTATTGCAAAAACAAAACGGATCAAATTCGAATTTACTCTCTAATTTCTAGTAATAATACAAGGTGACCTAAAATACTACAACCGTTTTTGTTTTTGTTATAATCATTCAATTGTATATGTACTAATATTATACAGCTGGAGATTTTATTTGTTTGTTTGTTTGTTTGAACGCGCTATTTTCAGGAAGTACTGGTCCGATTTGAAAAATTCTTTCGATGTTAGATAGCCCGTTATCGAGGAAGGCTATATAATATGTATATAATATCATCAGGCTAAGACTAACAGGAGAGGAGCAATGCAGGTGAAACCGCGGAGCACAGCTAGTAATATATAATTTTTAATAATGTATATTGTATAGCAATCGACATACACGTGCAGTTTTTGTTTATTCAATCGCTGACGTCAGAAAGGGCAAGCGAATCGGCCCACCGTACTGATGATCGAAATAAATCGATATTTATAATCTAGGGTCATCGTTCAATCCACATCGTTACGATAAACAACGTCATTATTAACGTAGCGAGTGCATCTATTATCTAATGCTCTTTTGGCAGACTGATAATACTTTCATAATTATGATATAGGTTCTGTTTATTTGCTGTTGGAATAGCAAAATATACTGCCTTAAATACAGAAAAAAGTAGCCTTAACTCAAAACATTTATTCATAGAACTTTAAAAAATGGAAATAGTATGTGCAAGCTACGGAATGTCGAGTTAAAAGTCAAATTTAGAGAAACAAATATAAGTAAAAGATGACTAAGTATAAACTATCATTCTTTTAAGAACAAAAGAACTAACGCAGACCTAAATATCATCATCATGAGTAAGATACATCACGAGACTGACAAATTTTAAATTCTCAATTCATCACACGTTTATTAGTCATGATGATCAATTATATATTCATCATCATATTGTTTTCTATCTCAAGTCATATAATAAAACAACAGAATGAAGTGCAGAACAGAACTGACATGTTTTATTATTTGAAACATATATATATATACCTATATCACCAAACCAGCCAGTACAGTAAGAAGTTCACATATAACATATTAGATATTATTTTTAACACCCCCACTATATCTAACAATGTTATATTGATAAGTGTACAATAACATAAATATGCTGAACCCCCAGTTGTAATTGTAATCTTCACATCGCCAGAACATAAAACTGACAACTTTTCACTGTTTGCAACGATAATTTCCTGTTTCTGATCATAAGACGCATTCATAACCCAACTTTCATTTGCCGTAAGGTGTACACTGGCTCCAGAGTCAATATACCATGCATTTTTATTGAAATTCCCGCTTAGGAACACAGCACTAAAAGCATTAGACTGCATTCGGGGTTTTTCTTTGGAGTTCGACGCGTTTTCGTTATTTGTACATTGATTTCGATAGTGTCCTTTTTGTTTACATCGGTAACATGTCACTGTCTTCACTCTTCACCTTGACGTTTGATTTTGACGGATCGACAATGTTACCAACATTGACATTTTTTCTTGACGCCATTTTATTTTTCATGTACTTCGAACGAGCTGCGAATGCTCCGCCAACTTCATCATGTTCCTCTATGGTTGACTCCATGTCTAACAATTTCGACTTTATAGAATCAGCCGTTATGTTAATGCCTGAATGCTCTATTGCCATGATCATCGGTGAAAACCGCTCTGGTAATCCTGCTAATAACAATGAGCCTGTCCACTGGTCATTTATTTCAAAACCTGTGCCACATAATTTTTGAGCCGTGTCAATTATTTGAATCACATAGGACGTCATTGAACTGCAGTTTTCCAGTCTTATCGAAATTAGATTCCGTAACAGATTTATCCTTCTTGAAAAACCGTTGTCATCGAATAACTGTTGTAATTTTTCCCAGAGTTCTTTTGATGTTCTTACACTTTTTACATGTACAAACAAAGACGGATCGATTGTCATAATCAGCTTTGCCCGGGTTTTTTCGTCATCTGCAGCTCCTACGCTCGCTCCTTCTGGCTTTACACAATGTTTCATGCCTTCAAGGATTAGGGTGCACTCACACACATCAGTCACCGTCAAGTCACCGATGACTGATCGGTGACGGTTCGTGTACGTATCCACAAACACCAGTCACCGTCATATTGTCCGTCAGTCACGTCGCCGGTTTGACTGAATCATTGAACACATACATCAGGTTAGTCAGTGATTAGACGTGTGTCACGCTAGAGAACATGTAGCAATTGACGGTAGCACGACGCTGACTGAACTGAGACGTGACGGCACCGGGTGAGTGGGGATAAAAGTATGATACATGTATGGAAAGATTATTTGACGTGCCTGACCGGTGACGTCACTGATAGATTTCGTGCCGGCGACTGTCGTGTGGGAACAGAGTCATACTAGAACTATTGATACATATTTTTTTTTAATCCTGTCCGGTGACGTGCCGTGACGGTGACTGATGTGTGTGAGTGCACCCTTAGGAAATTCTCTGCCGCGAAGCACCACTCGCTGTAATTTTCCCGTCCACGTAATTTAGGTACATTTATCAAGTAGTTGGCCGCCATCGTAATTCCAAATAAAAAATTTTATTTCACGAATATCCAACAACACAATGAAAAAACGTGTTGAAAAAAGCTTTTTAACACTCGTACCAAAACGAAATTCTTGTTAAAAAATCTGCTTTTTTACTGATTTTCTGGGCCCATAACCTATAATAAAACAACAGAATGAAGTGCAGAACAGAACTGACATGTTTTATTATTTGAAACATATATATATATACCTATATCACCAAACCAGCCAGTACAGTAAGAAGTTCACATATAACATATTAGATATTATTTTTAACAAGTCATTAGTCACATTTTTATGGATATTTTCTTACAACGAAGTAATTTCCAACTTAAGAATACCCGCACTTACATTCGGCTTTTAAGGCTTATACATGCGCTAATAACCTTGACCATACTTGACGGATCTCAAACCTCTCCCGCTGCACCTTCTTTTTTCCTCGCATTTTGTATTTAAAAAGATACCAATCAGTGAAACAAAAAATCCTCGTCAGGGACTGTTGTGTAACTGATTAGAGCTCTGAAAATTTATTAAACATAAAATTTTCAGAGCTCTAAGTCAGCAGGTTACGAAGTTTATAGAGTATTTGCGGAAAAATCGATGACCACGGCACATTTTTTTTCTAGAAATCTATTAACTTTGGAAAAAATTCCTCGCGAGCAATTAAAGATCAAAGACCATCCTATTTTATATATTTTTTTCGGTATTGTGCTTTATGTTGTACCAGACTTTATACAGGTTGAACATAGTCGAAATTGCCGGGTAACGCCTTAATGCCTCAATCTTGTACCATCGTGAGGCCGCCGCATACCCTTATTCTTAAGTTACTTCACAAGATAAAAAGTAAAACAACTAAAACCCAACTACGACAAAAAACGACACTGAAAAAGTATAAAACAAAAGTTAAATTGATGAACTAATAAAGAAGCTATGAACGAAAAGATGTGAATTATATGCAATCAGCCCATGAATACAGGTAAAGTCACAAGCAAATGCTAGTAATATATATATATTCAAAATGTGCAAGTAAAAAGCTTTCAAATGATACCAAACACGGCATATTTATCTTAACTTTATTTTTTACTCTGTATGTTTTGTCCGCTAGAGGGCGCCACATTAGATTTTGTGAAACCCCATATAGCCTATAACCAGCGGACAATTAAGACGCTTCTAATGATATGTCATTTGTCGAATTCTGATAAGTAGTTTAGAAGTTACGAGGGAACAGATGAACATACATACATACATACATATATACATACATACATACATACATACATACATAGCCTGTCAAAATCATAACCCTCCTTTTGCTTTGCCGTAGTCGGGTAAAAAGATCCTATAACCCAATATCTACATCAGAACCTCATAGTTACCAACACATAGGAACGGCTTAGTAGCATGCGAAAGCCACTGTTCCGTTTGATCAGTAGTGCTGCCGGAGACCCTTATCCTAAGTTATCTTGGGACCGCCGGAGACCCTTAGTCACCCGAAAATCAAATAGCATCAGATCCTCACCTGTTCAACCTGCGGTTCACACTTATCGAGCGCATCCAGACACAGCCCGTATCTCCCGGAGCCGCACGCGCCGCCGCCGCCACCGAACACGTCCACAGCTCGGACCCGCACGCTGAACTGGCGGCCGACCCGCTGCTGTAGCTCCCAGTACGCCAGACGACACCATTCTGACTCCCAGCTTTGGCGTTCTGGAAGGTTCGGGAAGATCGTGAATGGTAGGGCATTTATAAAGCAGAATTGGAGTTGTTTGTCGTAATCGTTATTAAGAAACAATAAATTCTCCAAGGTTATCATTTGCACATGTGTACAATCCTTAATGTCAATTTATTCGCTTATTCAGAGCTTCGAAAATTTTGGTAGGTGTAACCGGTGCTAAATTTTAAAACTATGTAATGACAATTTAAAAGTGCTTCTAGAAGAAGTCTTATTAGAATTATGAAATGTTTGAGTTTGTAGAAAATATAATAACTTTAACTTTAGCCTCATCATCCTTATTCTGTCATTTCAGTCATCCAGTCATTAACCTTTACTATAGAACATGCATAGATACCATCTTTCGATCCTCATTAATTCCCTAAAATAAGAACGGATGTGAACTCTTGAAGCACTCAACATTTGACACAATGTTTGTTGGAATTACATCATATTTTCAGACACTTGGCTCCGAAGTGACGAGCTGTCATAACGTTATGATGTCACCATACTAATTAAATAACGGTACATCTAGGTACTAGGTGTGATTAGAACTACTTTAGTTAATCTTATGGTTTAATCATAGGTGCATTATAAATAGTACTAGATAGGAATGGTACAATAATCAGAAAAAGGGAATTTAGCAAATCAATTTTTTCTTTTAGAAGTTTTTAGTTGTCTTTGGCACCTAACTCAAACATTTAATCCTGCATATAACATTTTATTTTAAAAAAATGACTCCCAAATTATTCAAAGTAGATACTACATCTTTGAAATAGTTATCTGCGAATGCAAAAATAAATAAAGAAGTGAATGTACCTAAATAAATAGGAGGGCAGTATAAAGATATCGCAAATGGGTTCTAGAAAGTACCATCAGGTGTCTTACAAATCCCATGAAAAGTGGTAGGTAATGTGGGTTGGCGCCGGGCAGACGGCCCGTCGATCGATACTCAAGGTTACCGCCACCAGCCTCGTGGGTTACCTGCTATTTTTATCTAGACTAGACCGAATCTGGTCTGACATGAATTTTTGAAAATGCGAATCCAAAACCTTGTGTCATTAGAGATATTCAGGTAAATATTTGGAATCCTTAACATTAAACTTGGTCAATTGTTGAAGAAAAGTTAAATTGTTATAATATAAAGAGCCCCAATAGTGCCTAGTATCTTATCTGCGAGTGCTGTGTAAGCTTTTCAATTAAAATCATTTAATTCTGCTGTACGAAATAAACAGTGAACCAATAGTCGATGACGATCTATATTCGACGAGTATACAAGCATATAAGACTATACCAACATTGTAATTGCGAAACAAAGTTCTTATTTCACATTTACACAACTAAACCTAAACGGATTTTCACAATTTTATGGGTTTTTAAATAACATATAACCTACCTACTGTTTATCTGAAAAACGTAATGGGATAGAAATTTGGGAGAGGAAGAACGAACCAAACGAACACCTACATACGATCAGAGAACATCACAAAGGAATCAGACCTGTCTAAGTTCAAACAATGTCACCAATGCAATAACATAGGAGAAAACATCAAGCCTTGAGAGGTTCATCGACCGAGCAATTGTGGCTAATTGAACAACCTTCTCATCGGCCTCATTGTAACATAATACAGCACGTTATATAGTCTGTGGATCAAAATATCCAGCTATTTATGATTGGACCTATTTAAATCATTTACGGCTGGTCGTATTTATTATACATTGTAGACTGTAGTGCATTTGATCGAAACAGCTGATCGGTTTTAGCAATGTTTGATCTTTCTGGTTCGTAATTACGAATTGGTTTACTCAAGCTATTCTTAAGTATGGTTTCTGTTAATTTGTTAGAATATTTTCACAAATGTAACTAGTAAATCTTGTCTCTTTTAAATGGAACCTCTTTTCTGTACATGTACCTAAAATGGTAACAGTATAACGCATCGATTCAAAAGCACTGCTGAAAACCCAGCTTGCTGAATAAATGTTTGAGTTTAACTGCAGTTTATCGAGAGAGTACTACTACTTAAAACATTATAATCAGTTGAAATATAATCCTAGGCATATCTACTATATTATTAATACTAGCTCCCGCCCGCGACTCCGTCCGCGCGGAAAAATTAAGATTATTTTTTTCTACGTATTTTTCCGGGATAAAAAGTATCCTATTTTATGCCCAGGATAATAAGGTATAATTATACCAAGTTTCATCGAAATCGAACCGTTAGTTTTCACGTGATGCCTTCACATACAGACAGACAGACAGACAAAAATTTTTTTTATCACATACATATTTGGGTTTGGTATCGATCCAGTAACACCCCCTACTATTTATTTTTTCAATATTTTCAATGTACAGAATTGACCCTTCTACAGATTTATTATATGTATAGATTATTTGCTAATATTATTGAAATAGAAGCTTACCTTCACCATCAGTGGCGAGGGACCCCGTCCCCAGCCGCTCATGGTCTGTCCTCCTAGCGTCCTGTGTGTTTTCACCTTTCTCTGGAAAGATAGAAATATTCTTCGTTAATTATGGATCAATTTGATAGTAATATTTTGTGTGTTTGATCGTTCAGATCCCCGAAAGTACTAGTCATTTGTATCAAGGTTTTAAACATCTATTGAATCATTTATTTATACAGGTATCAATATCATCCTTCCTCCAGCCTTCCTAATTGACTCAGGAGTCATATAGGAAGGCAAATAATCCAAATAGGATTACTCCTAAACACTAGTTTCTTTCTGGTATATTTTCAATGGACAAAACGAACGATTTTTCATAATCATATCAATTAGTTTTATAAATCCAAGTGCCAACCAGCGCCATCTATCGTTCCATAACCAATCTAAAGTTCCCTAACAGCAGACAGATGCCGCCACGCGTTAGATAATAATAAATACAAGCACGGTCAAAATGACATCAAAAAAATCGGTGATAAAGCTCCTCGGAACAAGTTAATCGAGTTCTCGATGACATCACACTCTGGACACCTGCGCTGCGCCTGCGCACGGTTTTGGTGCCGAAATTTTCTATGATTTTACTTCAATATTTTGATGGCGAGAAAATATCATGCACAGAGGTTATGTGTAAACAATATTGGGAAAAATAATTGAAATTGAAAAAATCTATCATAAACAACTTATTTTATTTGCATAGGTAAATAATAAATACTAAATATTGAGTAAATGTTGAATCATGAGAAGATAAGACAAATTAAGCAATAACTTTATTTCCATATGCTTTTATGACCATACACCATTATGCTAAAATAAGATCAATAAATTTTAATAATAAAATTCTAAATAAGCATATGAGTAGGTATCTACTATAAGATGCTATAGGTATGTGTAGACATAATAACATACTAATCGGTTTAATATTTAGTATATTTCACTATATCTATTACTTATCATTTTACTCAAGAACGGCTAGCTTAAAAGGACGAATAGCAGAATAACTATCGTCCAGTAAACACCTAAAATAAATGAAAAACTACATTTTGTACGAACTTTACCAGCATTGCTATAATAAAACAGAATTGGTATTTGTACCTACATATGTGTACTTATAAAGTAGGTATTAGCATATTGAAGATCATATCAAGGCTAGCCGACAGTCATATATGGATAGATTACAAGCTATATACCGAGTATATTAAATATTTATACAAAAAAACTACGAAGATGTCCATTTAACAAAAACTCGTCACAACTCACAGCATGAGTCAGTTTCGAGCACGTTTCATTAATATTCGGTAGTTGTTACAAAAACTATACTGCTGTTTTGTTTTTACTAACTAATGGAGCGGCTTCGTTCGGTATTTCAGCTTTTTGCGTGAATAGTACCTACATCATTATTTTTAGAAAATAAAAGTTGGTTAAGTAAAACAAGTTACCCACTAATCAGGATAATAAAATAACGGAAATTAAATAAGGTTTTCTGGCTCATCTTGTTAGGGCATTAAATTGATTTTAAGATTCTTTAAGAAAGATAACTATGAAAAGGTGTTTTCCTAAATATACTTAATTTTCCGAAGCTTGGTATTGTTGTAATTCAGGAATCAATGCCCTATCTGAATATTACATTAATAATACCCTATCATATTGAATCACTGTAGATATAAATTTAATCACTGATCATGTTATGATAACTATTTCGCTTATTATGTCTATTTCCCACATTCAATTTCAAATATTTACGAAAAACAATACCGCTAACTCCCATAAATATATTTTATTATAAGTAAATCAACGGATGGCTGCAAAATTGTATGATTTCATATCGTCAACAATAGACGCACGTGTAAGTGTAAAATGTTTGAAAACTATTTCCTCTCGCCGATATTATTATAACGTGTTGAGAAATTTTCATATAATTCAATGGTTTTCACAGAAGAATGTGCAATTTCCTGTGCAATAAATATTGTGTTAAATAGGAATAGCAACACAAATCTTGTGAGTTAAATCTACATTTGACTTTGTCGCTCACTACCCTTTCGAATTAAGTTTTACATATTGCATACATTTTCATTGGCTTTTTCTGATTTTTGAAAAAAGCTTTGCCCTTTTGAGGTCAAATCTTTTACTGTCTCTATGCCAAACTTCAAATCAGGTCAGCGATTCACGATTCATAAAATGATATAACCACCTTCATTGTTTCTTTTAATCAGAACCAGAATCATTAAAAACATGCGCAATCTAAACCGTCCTACAGGAAAACAGCTAATAAGTACACGCTACATAGAGAGGTAAGACCAGAGACAGTACAAGCATAGTGCTTACCGAATTCCAAAGTACTCTCGCGCCGTTCACACGACTCCAAAGAAATATTTGAAAGCGCAATGACACCGGCTCTTTACAAGCCACGGGAGGCCTACTATGTTTATTCAAAAGATATTACAATCAGCATTAAATATTCATTTACTGTGAACACACTTTTTGAAGTTTGGAATAAAATTTACATGCATTTTTTGGTTTGCTGCTACGTTTTGAGTCACTCTTTCAGAGATATTTTGAAGCTCAATGATGATTTCCAACTACATGAGATTTAAAACCTGATTCTAATTGATAGCTCCCGAGAACAAACATGTAATAGCGGATAAGTTTATAGATATTATGTTTATACCTTTATAGCATTTGTTGACGCATGGACTAATTTGCACATAAAAATGTAACGCATCGCGAATGCTGCGAACGTAAAGAATTAAACATATAAAATATCGTGAAGTATAAACAGATGCCAATCCGACACCGTGGCTTGTTTACAAACCGACTGCATTCACTGAATCGTCAGTTACAAATCCAAATAAACATTTATAAGCAGCCATGACTAAAATAACCGAGGAATAGCCCTTGCGATCCCGACCACAAGGATTCTTCAAATGACTTACATTTTTTGTAAACATTCTTAGCGTATACATAAAGTTAATTATTTTGATTGCTCTATTTTAACATTCATAATATTTGATACCACTTATTAGTTAGTGTGATTTATGACAAAATATATGCTCACGTTTATATTTCAACCGAACGAAAATATAAGGTAGATTTTAAAATAATTGTACGCTCTGATATGCCATATCTCGTATGAAAAATGATTTGTAAAAATACTTTGTAACATGTTAACGATTTTTATCAGTTTTGTGCAATTTACTGCATCAGCCACGCGACGGTAGCAGTCATAAAATAACAAAATCATTAGTCATTAAAATGGGTATTGCGACAAAAAAGTTAGTTCTACAATAGTACAGCCATAAATCTTATTATGACGTATTGGAGGGCACACCTCTGCATTGGACATGACAATTAACTACGTGTTATATATGCTACCACTGTGGCCACTTTCAAACAATTCACGATATGAAACATTAGACCGAAGACGGGTGTTTTATCAAGTCGTATTATAATTTTAAATTGCAGATTCACAAATAAACTCAAAGTGGGGTATCGTAAAATAAAGTTAATGCTTGTAACGAAACTAAAAAGACTTGAACAAATAAATTACCGTCCAACGAAAACCGTGTCCACTGTCCGACGAGTCGCGTATTTATTTAGACGACCTTATATAATTGACGAGGCGCCGAGCGAGTTACATAAAGTTTTGATAAAGGTATGAAGTAAACAACGTTAAATGCGCTCAGCAGTCAGCAATTAAGTGGAAAGCACTCGATAGGGCATTTGACGCATAAAAGGGTAGCGAGAAGGCAGCAGGCAGCAGGCGGCTAACGAGAGCGGGCGAAGACAAACACTGACCAGTTATATTTGTGTCAGCCGAGCGGCGCCGGCGCCACGATAACGTGACGATAACGTTAATGGATACCGTCGTTATCGCCCGCCCGATACCCGCGAGGGACCGAATCACTTAGAGCGAGAAACATTTTTAAAAGGTCCTCTTAACCTTAACAGTTAGGGTTCAAACTCCGCTATCTCGCTCGTTTGTCAGTCGCCGGGTAAATGGAATGAATGGATTCGGGGAAGCACGAGCACACCGTAATGGACCCGATCGGAATGTCAATGTCACCCGTATCGGAAAAAGGAGATCCGACCCGCGGCCGGCCATTCAGGACCCCGCGGTACTTGCTCCTATCGCTCACGAATAATATTAAGATATCACCGGATCAATTAATATCCCACGTCCGTTTTTCACATGCTTTTAGCCCGGACGATATATTCGGTGTACATGCGAACGCACCAAAAAAGCGATCGCGGAATGAATTACTGTAATTATAAGAAATGTAACAGCAAATAATGAAAATGAAGCGGTCCCCACACGAAGAGCATTTACACAATTTATGTTACTCATTAACAAGTATTACCAGTGTCGCCGCATATTAATTGCGAATTACACTGATAAGAGTTATTTATAAGGGTTGATAAATGCGCAGACAAGCGTCAAATTAACTAAACGAAGGGGAGGAATTTGTCTGGAGCCTCGGGAAACCCTATGATGAATGCTGGAAGGGAATCCCGCGATAGCTCGCAACTCGCTAGCCTGCAGGAACATTGATTGTGGAAATGCCGGGAAATCCTGTGACGCGGGATCAGCAATGGCGTCTGATTGTTTTTTAAACGTCTGGTATAACAAATAGTTCAAATTTTGCATACTTCTTGAAAGTAGTAGTTAAATATTGCAATAGATCTAAAATTATTACCTACATAAAATCAGTCAGCCTAGTTCAAACCATTCACTATAATATGGTCTGTAACCATAATTCGTAACTGGAAATCAAACAGGACGAGTTTGTACAAGCAGTTTTGGGTACCATTTAACCCAAAATGAGTAAAACAACACACTGGTATGTCCGGTCATAACATCGAATCGAAATTCTCAATTGGCCACAGCAGGCTAAGTATAATTATATCGCAAGACAAAAGATAGAAACGTTAGTTTTTGTATACATACACAATAATTCCATATTAACACGTCAATACATGTCAAATTTAATACTTAATTGGCTTTTAATAATCGTCGAAAGGGCTCATACAAAAATACGAAAGGGCTTATTGAAAACAAATACCTTCCCCGCAGGGATGCGTACAAAGGGAAGAAAAAAGCCAGTGATGTTTGCCGTAAGCATTAATAATGTAGTTTAAAGATGGCGACCGCCGTTGGAATGCGCACAGGCCGAGGGACCAGCTCCATAGGGTTGCGCAAGAGTCGACTAATCGTATCGACTCTACATACCGCAATTTATTAATGTTGGAAAATTAATCAGATACCTTGCTTAACTGTATAGTTGATAGAACAATTTAAATATTTAACCATTATTGCTTCGTATTCATGTGTTAATTTTTGATTATTGAGTAGTAATAATTTAATCGTGTCGATATGTCAAAGTTAGGTACCTAATAGGATAATAAACTTTGATTTTTTAGATTTATCAATCCAATAAAATCTTTTCAATAGAGATTTATTATTTATGAAGTGAAATTGTATTTCGTTCATAGCTAGAATAGCGTGGTTAAAAACGCCAGACAGAACTTGTGTTCAATTAGGTACTAGCGTAAAATTAAAAAGATTTTTTACATATTATTTCAATTTAATGAGTATTTCTAATATGTATAGTTTCTACACAATTGTGTTATGAACATATAAATAACCAATTATCGAAGCAAATCAATACACTGAATCTATCAAAGCAGCGCATATTAACTCGTGTCGATTCTATCATTAACATAACAAAACAGCCGACGTTTTGCATACCGAGAACCACAAGTACATTAGATAAATAGTGCTGTTTGTGATCTTGTATCGACACATTACGAATCTATTTACAATCCAAGTTGGTAGAAAATTCTAGTGTTCACTGTGCAACCAAATTCCTCTGAAATGGCTGGAGCGATTTTTATGCTTCTTTTATGCACTCGATAGGAATGACAAGAGATTTTTAAAAACTATTATTTTAAGTAATTAGAGTGTCCTGACGGTAAAAAGTTTGCCGAATCAGCTAGAAAATAATAATTTTCGCATATCGATTTTCCAGAACGATGCACGGCCATTTAATTAAACGATAACGCTATTTATGAACAAAACCCTGTTATCGTTAGTCTGTTTTTAATGCGCAAAGATAATTCACGCTTTATCGTATTACAGTTATTCTCGTATTAGATTTGATGACATTGTACTCGCGCGTTATCATACAACCTAAGATATATTTTTTAATTATGCGTATATCGTAAAACTTTGAACTTACACATTACAGATAATATGAAAATCATAACTATAAAATGATTGTAAAAATAATAAAATTAAAAAAAACATCGATAAGTTGCAGTACATCGCTAGTGATCCCGAATTTCCAGGAAGCGGCGCGGGCGCCGGTCCTCGGCCGGATTCCTCGATCTACCGCGCTTTTGAGATCTATGATCTACAGTGAACACTGAACAGACGCTTTGAGCTCATCATGTATCTACACTTCTTAGAAATATCGCTTCTGTGCCCGATTTTTTAAAGTGTTATTATTCTTATTGGTTTAGGGAATGATGTTATTTTCTGGAGTATTAGAAAACTAAAAATTATATTTATTATCGTACCTAATCAATTCAGAGATCACTTATAGAATAATGATTAAGTATGAATATCACCGAAATCTATCTGAACAACTCAAACAATCAGAAATGTTCACATCACCTATCAACAATGTAATTTGTCAATACAGGCGGACCTCTTAAATTTCTAAAATCGACAAATTAAGTTCTATAAATTATAGAAGTGTAAACTCACCTTTACTCTTTACTTCTTCCATTGCAATTCGACTGTACGGTGGTGGGGGAGTCTCTGGAAAGAAGAAAAATTAATTTAACATACAATTTAAAAATATACTTTCATAAAAACCTAACCTTTATGTGACAGTTTCGACTCTTTATTTAAAAGTATTTATAAATAATGAACTTGCAATTTTGTACTTTGAAAAGCATACAATATATAAAATGTTGCATGCTATTTTGAAGCGAAAAGAAATTATCAAATCTATTTCAGTAACAATTTTTTCACCCTCTTTTTTCGTGGTCGGTTACGGTAACTCGACGCCTCAAGGGAAAGCAATATTTGAACAAACAAGCCGACCAGGTAGCCTACACTATACACTCCAATTATGTCTGCTTCGATCTCACGAGTCACGACCCTGTATTTTAGGCCCTCAAAGACACTGTCATTTGATTTTCAAATAACCTATTTTATGTGTCATTAAAAATGCGTTAGATTTGTCAAATTACAGCCGTCTAGAGGAAATAGTGTAAGGGTCAGCAGGTAGAAACGGTCCTATCAAATTTTCGATACAATTATCCATAATAATCGTACACCACCAAAATATAAAACAAGGAAATAATTTAGGTTGATAATGCGCATTTTACAACCGACCAAAATGTCAGTATAATAAATCGAAAATATCAAAAACACGTTCCGAGATAATGCGATGTAAGAAGTGGTTAAAATGCCTCGAAAGATTTACAGTGGTCACAATATAGATTTATATCAACATATCGACTGATGTAAATGAGTCATTAAATATAATCGGCACGCGCGATTGGCTATTCCAAAATTTCGGGCGCCATTCAAATTTTTGAATTCAGAATGCGTGTCGTGCAATCGTCATTTGCGATTCGGCGCCGTCGGCGGCGGACGTGTGAAGTCTGAATACGATTTAATAAACGAATTTCAATAATGCATAACGATACTTTAGGACGTGTGGCCGACGTACGGTTCTGAGAAATTTTTAACGGCGCATACACAAGACGTTTCTAAACAATTGGCGAATGCACCTGCATATTGAGTCGTTCGTCGGATCGAATTATGACATGAAAATAACAATAAAATCTGTGGCTGTCTTGGATTTTTATTAGCTGATGAGCGCCGCGAGTCGAACGATAGTATCGTATTTCTAGCGAATCGAAATCTCATTCCGCGGAAGCACACTTCGCATACAAAGCTCGTGTTTGTTGCGCTTGATATTCAAACAACTAGAACATTCGCTTGTCCTGCTGTATTAATCACAATACTTAAATAAATTCAAGGAAAATGAAGTACCTACACATTCTTCGGGCCTAAAGGAATTGACTAAGAGATTGAGCGTTGTTTGCAAAACCTGGAGGTAATAAAAACTTCAGCTCACAAAGCGTTTCAGCACATAACATCACTTAAACGATAATCCCTGACAATTATTAGCTCAAACCTTTGTCGAGAAGAAGTGTCACTCAACGCAGGAACAATTAAATGAAATTTAAATGCTGAGAATTTTCGCATGAGTCAGGCGTACATACCAAGACACAGAAAAAGTAAAAGCAAATGACCCTAAACGGCCGCACTATAAATAATATTCAGTGTTGACATTTTATGTCTGTCTGTCTAAGTTAACCGAAGTCGTGCAAAATAAACAGCAATTTCGTCGCGAAAATGGCGATTATGGACGTCTTGGTGTGCACGACTAATGCTGTACTGTTGTGGTTTTCAAGATTTTCGCTCTTATTCACAGGCGTTGAAGTAACTGTGTTGTAGATTGTTTGAACCTTAGTTGGGGATCACCTATGTTTCTAATCTTAATCATATTTTAGATACATACGATCTTTAATCAACTTTCGCAACATTAAACTATCTTAACCTACAAAAACGTTTGCAGAGTACATATTTTGACGAAGAACTAATTCTCTCCAATGATTTAAAGATAACTAGTAACTGTTAAATATGATTTATAAACGATAGATCCACATAACTTTTTAATTCATATAAACATACGGTGTGTAACGTGGCGTGACCGCGTGCACTGTTGGCCCGTACAGATACGTCACAACCACCTTCAATTGAATGAACGAAAATACACTCTGTAATTAAACCACTAAAGTTCACAATTAATTGCACGCCTCGCACATTAGTCACAAATCAAAATGAAAAACAAAATAGCATCGTGTTACTATAGGACCAAAGTTAAAATTCGAATACACTGTCTGTAGAGATCGCATTTCAATTAATGAAATCATCTGCCAATGGATATTGAACCGTGAAATTGATGAATAAAGTATTGATTCGATTGCAGTGAATGGAATGTCATTTACAACACTAGTAAGTAAGTATATGGACAGTAATGCAGTGTTAAGTTTTGTTTTGATACGAATCGACAGAAATCTAGATAGTACTAGCACAGAATACATAATAGTAGCTAAACGCTACAGAACGGACACTCTCCGCCTCCCGCCAAAATTAAACTTACCTCACCCCCGCGCGATCAGACATAAAATGGGCCATATTTTTCTGCAAGGACGATACGCAACGAAGATTGACAACATTAATCAAATTGACTTAAAGTAATTTTATTATTTTGGATTTGTGATTATCGTTTTTCGTAGAAAATGGTTAGATATTGTGCTGTTTACGGATGTATTTCATCAGAAAAACGCGAATTTTTTTTTACGCTAGTCACAAATGTGCCAACCATAAAGCGTTAACACACACATTTGCAGTCTCCACAGTGTGACTGTCAAAACGATCATTTTGTATGGAGTGTCCGGGGTGTGGTACTAGTTAGAATCGTCAAAGAAAATTATTTAATACTAGCGGTCCGCCCCGGCTTCGCCCGTGGTACCTACATGTTTACGTTTTTTTTTTTCATAAGAACCATCCTCGTACTTCAAGGAATAGATTCCGCAGCGCACGCGATGACAGAATTTTTATTAAGGATTTTTTTACACCTTGGGTTACATATTACATTATTGCATTTTTGGTAAGGATCTCTAATTTTTTTGAAAATGCAATATAGCCTTTATTGCTCAGTGAAGATGCAGCTTTCTAATGGTGAAAGAATTTTTGAAATCGGTCCAGTAGTTTATGCGTGAAAACCATACATACATAATTACAAACCTTTCCTCTTTATAATATTAGTAAAGTAATTAGTAATTAGTATAGATTGACGCCTCATACAGTTTAACTGATTTTTCAACATGTGACTCTGATTAAAATTTGTCCATAAATATAATTTTTAGGACAAAACTTCCCGCTTTCTCCACAAAAGGAAGGAAGGAGGCGAATCTAGTTTACAATCAGTAGATTCTGTCTGTTTGTCCCTCGGTTTAGTAACCGGTCTATTAATTGCTCTATAAACGGAAACCATAACATCTATATTTCGACATTGGTTAAGGGTTATCTGTAGTCGCAATAAAATCGAACTTAATTAACATTTCGCCGGTCCTCAGCATGTTTGGGAAGTAATAAAATCTCTTTGAAAGCCACGCCGCCTAATTATTCGCACAAATCATTATAATGATTTTCTATAGCTGTAAAAACACTACAGGAACAGGAGTTCTTGTCAGTTTGTGCGATTTTAATTAACTTTGAATAATGCCCGTCTATAAAGTCTGTGATTTTAGTTTGTTTCATAAATCTCCCAAAATATCCAACGTGTCGCCTGAAAAATTAAAATGTCCAACAGTTTCCCGGATCCACGATAACGAAACTAAACAAAACCGAGTCAAGATTAATAGTAAACATCCGCACGTTGCGCTATAAATAAGAAAAAAACAATAAACAAACAATAAATCCAATTTATACGCAATAAATTCGCTCAACCTACGACGCCAAGGAAGAATAGTTACGTCAAGGACATCGGAGCCGAATTAACTTTGAAGAGCTTCGCGGTATTTATGGCAGCTCAAGAGCTCATAGTTAAATATTTTGAAGTTAACGATGAATCACTGCAGCGGATTACACGATCAAAAGCAGGAAGGCTTTGCTATTAGATTAGATATTTAGCTTGTTGTCTAAATATCTACCCCTCCTGATAAAATTACGCTTAGCATTTCAGCAACAGCTATTAGTCATTTAGTTTACGATTGCATAACGCTTTACGCTGCAACATCGGTGGTTCGATTGTTTTCAAGGTGCTGTATAGTTTAGTTTTTAATTTTAAAAAGCACTATACGCACGGAGCCAGCGCACGCGTGCGAGTCGCCAGAAATAGCTTGCCCGAATTATAACATGTCGGTTGGCGCCGGCGCCGGCGCCGGCCGGCCGCGCGGGCCCACGCGCCTGCGCGCACCACTCGCGCCGATATCGGCCCAATGTACTAACATTTACACAAATACTCCTGCGCCCGTCTATCCATCACTCATAATCACTGCTTAACTCGTTTCGATTCATTCAGCCGGCTCGCGAACTTCCAGCGAACGTCACGACGAAAAATAAACTTATCTTATTTGGCGATAAGCGCGGGTAAACATACAAATATAATGACATGTTTTCGCGTGAATAGTTATAACTCTCGAATCTCCAACATTATATAAAAGCGACACAGATTTCCACCGAATAGATAAGAGACGCAGGATACGTTTTTACGATTTATCAACTTTAAAGATAAAAACGAGAGTTCAAATAAGATTTAGATTGTTGCCATTAATTTTATTTCGAGATAGAAAACATCCGTTCCGTTTCCAATTTCTTCGGAGTGAACTTTCGGTCGGTTTTCTTGCGATTCGGGCGATGTTATCGCGGAAGGGAGCTAGAATCATCAATTTAAATAATAATCTCGAATATAATAGGAAACAAACGGTTGCGGAATGTAGTTAGGCGCCAGAATTGACGTCACGCTCATAAATGCCAAGTTGAAGATGTGACGGGGAGGAGCGGTCGGATCGCACTCGGTATAGTCCGTACCGACACATACCTGTAGCATTCCACTTAGCTGACCGGCCACCGCGCTATATCACTTGTATATAATGTAGGCGGAGATAAGGTCGCCGCTGGACACACCTCGCTCGTCCAGTGGTCACATTAATACGCAAAACACATGTTTAATTCAAGATAATCTATTGCTATTCAATCGAAGACAATACTAACAGTCCTGTGTCTTATAGTGGAAGCCGTCAATGCGTAGCGAGAATGCCTACTTTGGATAAATTAACATTCAATGAAAAATTTATGCTGGATCTAACAAAGTGCGGTATAAACGATTTCATGTTCACATAAACGATATATGAGTTGTTTTAAATAAGACATGCAAAACTAAACTATCCATCAGTATAAACGATTCACAGAATGAAATTAAAAAATATGACACATACAACGACAGCTTTCGCGATGTATAAGGAACATCACGAAGAAAGTAGACAGCGTCAGTCAGTCAGTAGACAGTCCATGTTGATGCTGCAGACGCCGGAAGACGCCGCGACGTCCTCGGTATACCAAACGATATACATATTTTGAATAGTGACGATTGATATAACGTACGATAGAAAGAATTGCATACGTAATGTAACAGAATAAATAGGTAATGCTAGATTTTGAAAAATTATTACGCTTACGCTTTATCAATTCATACTTCAGTTTCTACCATAGATTTCTACACAGTTCCTACAAAGAAATTAATTGAATGGCCCATGACATATTTTACAGTATGTGATGCACACTTGTAATTGTATTTAGAAAAAAGACTTCAGGACTTTCCCGTTCAATGATAGTCCTATTTCTATAAAATAAGTTCACTTTGAATGTATCTTATTCTTATCTATAGAACCTTTTAAAATGCTTATGAACAGTCATTTTAACGAAAAACTACCATTAATTCGAAAAAAATAGTGATGTTCAAAAATATTTAATTTCTTTTAGTAGACCTTCAAATATGTAATTCAAACAAAACTTTTATAAGTTACTAATAAATGATTTTATTACAGGAATTTGTAACAGTGGAAGAAAACGTACAATATTGATAATAAATCCACATGTTAAAATAAATGGCATCCATTATGAAATGAATACAAATTCATATTTTATTCTAGCAACATTCCAAGCATAGTTGTCTATAGTAAAATTATACATTACATTGATTACAACCAGTCATAACTCATAACCATGGCTTATCATTGCGATCATAATATGAATTTGCCAGTCACTTCAATTCAGGGCGTAAACTGTCTGGAAATAAGAGGTCATAAATCATAATACGACCCAAGGTGGTTATACAGAAACTTTGAAATTAATCGTGCATTGTTAAAACCATGTTTAATAGACCAAAAAAAAATAATATTAATTGAGACTTAATTATTAGGGGTAGCATGCGTTATCAAAAACCATAGTGTAATTTCAAAGGAATTAAATGATTTAGAGATAGCAATGACCCCTGTTATTATATTTTGCGACTCTATTATGCTGACAGTATTTTAATTTACATTAAACTCACCCTTTGGTGAAATATTTTTAAAATTATGTTTCCAAAGATAATATAAATTAAAAAAAAATGTGTTTAACGAATAACATGTCATATAAATGGACTTTATGAGGGGATTTTATTCATTGAATTTTAAATTTAAAAAAATAATATGTTGCTTTAAGTCCTGTCGTAATAAATTAGCCATATTTCTGCTGCTTTTCTAATCTAAATAATTAACGAATGGCGCTGAATTTTCTCAAAGAAAACTATTTATAATTAATCATATTAAGGACAATATAACAGACGATACCAATCAACGTTAGTTTTTCTTAGAAAGGAAATAACTCAGTTTTATTAGCGGCGTCATAAAAGAATTCATTAGGAAAGGCTCTTTAGTAATGATATACAAATTAAGGTAATTAAATGTTTTGAGATAACATCGCGATTCGAATCTTGTGCCGCACACGGCTTGCACTCGTGAGTCGTAACATCTGAATTTGTGAATAATTTTTTTTACGTATTACTTTTACAAAAAGTGTTCTTTAATTATTCTGGAGTAGCAAAGACTAAAGAAGAACAAGAAAAAATAACTAAAGAAGAACAAGAAAAAATACGAACGTAATATTTAATTTGATTTTTTATGGATTCATTTTATGAATCCTCTTGTATGTTCTACACTATTCACGATATCTCGTTATGTCAATAATCAATTTAAAAAATCTTGGCTTGAGGGTGACAAATCAACATCGAGCTATGCTGCGCTGTACTGCGCTGTGCTGTGTTTGGTCAACTCGCTCGTCTAATATTTTAATGAGGATACAAACAACCCATGCTGTGCTGCGCTGTGTGAGGCTACGCTCTGTTTAAAAACGCAGCAGTCTCGAGCGAGGCGCGCTACCCGCCGTGCTGAGCCGCGCTGTGCCGAACTGTGCTATGTTTTTATGGAGCTCTGCCATGTGCGCTGTGTCGAGCTATGCTAGGTTTGGAGCACGCTGCGTGCCCCTCCATCGCCGCATTAAATTCATTAAAATTTTCCTTTTTTTTCACGTATGGTGTGAGGTAACAAGCTACCGTGACTGGACTCTTTTAACGACAAAATAACACATAAAATATCCATATCCGCTTCTTCTTCACTTTCATCTTCATCGGATTCAACTATGTCGTAATGTTTACGTTTTTTTGAAAATAGGGTCATAATTGACGAGATAAACGACTACACGAGCTGCTGATAACTTTATACTGAGCTAGATTGTTTAGGATGTACTGAAACAAAATAGTATTGATCATACTTAGTTTATTAATTATTTTATTGACTTATAGTCTATCACAAATCAGTCCTCGAATTTGAGATGTTTTTCTTAAGTACTAGGGAAAACTAAATTAAAAACAGAACTTCTTTTTCAAAACAAAATAAACTTCTAAATAATAATAATAAACATATCAAAGCACATAATATTTATCTATATTTGGCTTAGTTTTGAGCCTTGTCTGTCCATCTTTTCCCAAGTAAAAATCACTGGAACTTCACTGTGTTTTTCCTCAGATATCTCTTCATTGTCATCGTCTTGCTCGGTTTCGTATGTCTCTTCTTGTACCTCCACGTTGTCTTCCACCTCACTGTCATTTTCGTCTTCATAGCAGAACCAGAACTTGATTCTTCCAGCAACAATCTGATTTGATCATCGTTAATTTTGACATGAAGTATGGCCTAAAAAATTGGCCAAAATATAATTTAGAGCAACATTCATACATATATTTTACTATACATACTTCATAAAGAATTCAAAGTCTGTAAAAATATATAAATGTACAAAATATATAATATTAATACTTACACAAAAAGTTGCACCTATACTCGCGTCGGTCTCATGGACCGATTGGCGCCAAATGCAAAAAAAAATCGCACACACACGTGAACTTCTGCCGACCACGCGACGTGCACTAAAATGAAGTTAGCCCCAAATCCGGAAACTAGCAAGGAACTCGACTTCACATGATTTACCTGCATAAAAATAATTACGAAAATGTGTTTCGTCGGTCTCACAGACCAACGCGCGAGTATAGGAAGGTTAAAAAACGTAGCTTAAGAAACACAGCACATCACAGCGCAGTACAACGCAGCATCGTTTAATTGTTAAAAAAACGTAGCTTAAGAAACACAGCACAGCACAACGCAGTACAGCGCAGCATAGCTCGATGTTGATTTGTCACCCTGACACCAGCAAACTTGTTGCCACCAAAAAAATGGCTAAATGTCATCAACCGAGACGGGTAATGTCGAGACCATAATGATTAACTTTACAAAGATCAAATTAAACGAATATTAACTTCATAATATATTAGTGACGTATGTATAACATATTTAAATGTTATTATGTAATAATTTGTTATCGTAAGACCTCAAGAGGCCTCCCGGATCGGAATACGTCTAATACCTAAGTTAGAGACAAGTTTTTTATTTTTTAATTCATAATATAAATACATAATTTATATGACCTAGCGTGTTTAAATCGGAATCGAAATTGCTTTTTAAATATGATGCGATATTTTTATTTGTTAATGTTCAACTAAATTGTTATGTATTCAATATATTATATTATACATTTAATTTAATAAGTATCGTGTTTTGTAATAATATGATTAAAAACAACTAGATTAATTTATATGTGGTTTTATTAGCATTGGTACCTTATGTCGTGAATTTAAACCTAACTAATGTAGTTATCTATACTTAATATTATACAGCTGAAGAGTTTGTTTGTTTGAACGCGCTAATCTCGGGAACTACTGGTCCGATTTGAAAAATTCTTTCGGTGTTAGATAGCCCATTTATCGAGGAAGGCTATAGGCTATAATCATAACGCTAAGACCAACAGGAGCGGAGCAATGCGGGTGAAACCGCGGGGAACAGCTAGTACAAAATACAGTGGAAATTTCATATTTAACAAATTCTTCTAGTTAAGTGTTAACTTTAAAATGTTTTAAAAATAAAATATATCTAGTCTAGAAATAATAGTCTTGTGGTTGAATAATTGTTAAGGAAAAAAACAATATTCTGCGAATCGGTTAGAATCTGAATTCGCATAGTTGTGCCATAAAAGGTATCCATTCATGAAAATGTAAAGAGTTGGCGGAATGATTAAATAATTATTTAATTACTGAGAAATAATTGTCGGTTATTCTTTGATACACCGATTAATGTGCAATAAGTCATTAAAAAACGATTGTAGTTAAAATTATTTCAGTTTGATTGTTTCCATTTTCTTTTTTTTTGTATAATTTATGCTTGTCTATACAAATATTATAAAGAGGAAAGGTTTGATTTTTTGTTTGTTTGTTTGTATGAATTGAATAGGCTCCGAAACTACTTGGCAGATTTGAAAAATTCTTTCACTGTTGGAAAGCTACATCATTTCTGAGTGACATAGGCTAGGTTTTATCCCGGAAATCCCACGGGAACGGGAACTATGCGGGTTTTTTTTTTGAAAACGCGGGCGAAGCCGCAGGCGGAAAGCTAGTAAGTTGTATTGTAAGTAATAGGTTTTAAAATGTTTAAATTAAGATATAAAATGCCAAGATGTTATTTGTTGAAGTTTTAAAGAATTTTTACTATATTATATTGTGTGTAAAACAAATTAAATTTATTTTTATTTAAATTAATATAATCTTAAGGCATTGAAAATAAATAGTTTTGTTATACGTCAGGTATTTAAATAGGTTATATTTATGCGTGTATGACACAAAACTATAATCGCACACATATTATATAACGTAAATCACACACACTTGGCTTACGACAATACACTAGAAATCAATTTAAATTCCTTCAATAATTTTAACACCTATTGGCAATAGAATTACTATGTCACACAAAGCCGTTGCAAGAAGCCTAGTTTATGTGTATTTAGAATAAGTAGTTGGAAAGAAAACTTACAAACAAGATTATTGTTTTGTGGGAAATTTAGATATTTTTAAATAAATACTTATTATAAGAGTAAATACTAAATAGATTTTAATATTTGATGTTAATTCTTGATGTGTAACATATAAAAATGAGACACGTAATCCTTGGTCACGGCATCACGCGTGAACGGGTGGACCGATTTCGATAATTCTTTTTTTATTATATTAGATGTAGAGAAAACGTAAATATGTACCACGGGCGAAGCCGGGGCGGACCGCTAGTTCTTGATAAAATAAGACGAGAAAAATATCTGGAGCTGATAGTAAAACATTTATTACTTAGTGAAGTCATGCTTTTACCAAATAAGTATCTATTGATAAAAAATAAACTTTCAAGCCTAACAAGTATCAACAATGAGGTATGAAAAAATATGAATGACAATCGTGAAACCAGCGAATCGTTGAACAAAGAACAAAAAGTATTGGTATGGCCGAACAAAACAAGAGAGATTGTGAAATTTCCACAGATAACATCAGAACTAGTGAATGCACACGACTTTACGTGACTATCGGTATCTACTATTGAAGTATTGGCGCCAAATAGTTGTGTAAACTGTCATTAATTGTTCTGTTTTGTTTGGTCGGGTGTTTATTAAAAGTTTCAAGTGAAGTAATGTTATAATATTTCGGAAAAATACACGAGTTTTTAACAATGCTTGTCGTCAATATTATGGTTTTAATTAATATAAAAACTTACTCAAGTTGTAGTTGTAGAAGAGATGATTTTCACGTTAGATTTTTAAACTTTAACTGAGAAAAAATTAAGGTAGTATTTCAATGTCATAAGGACATGACAGTACTGCCGAGTCTTCGATACGTTTACGATATTAGATGTATCGAATACAGGATCAAGCGTTGATAAAGCGAATTTGACCAGTTTCCGATACCGGTTGTCACAGGTGCCGCTCAATGGACGAAATACACCTGAGATCATCGATAATTCCGATTTCTAGCCAAGAACGAGACGAAAGTTTGCTAATTTCGTAATTTATGGACCTCCTTAGCGCGTCACTTGATTAATTTATGGCTTTAGCTCTGTTTATCGGATATTCTAATCTGCGTATCGTTTGACAATTACCGTATTGGAATTTGGAGCGCGAGCGTTGTTACTACCTCTCGGATCAAACCAATTGATGGACAATCGCGGGCGGAAGTTATCAAGCGTCCATTCTTCGAACACAATACAAAAAGACCATTCACAAATCCAACAAAGCGGCCCAAAAACGCGACAAAAAGTTGGACAAGTTGCGGTTACGCAGTCGGCAGTCGGCGTACCTGCGCTGCGCCCCTCCCTCGCGGCGCCGGCGCCAGTCAGCCGCCGAGCAATTATGGCTAAATAAATATCGGCCATGCCATGCGATAGCAGATGGAGTCTGCCGCAGACATTACATTCCGCTCGCCCGTGTACTCGTGGCTGTATGCCGCTTTTGACAGGTGATCAACGATATTTATTATCGGTCTCCCGTCTAGCGACAATGGTTTACCCGGCAGATGAATGTTTGACATTCCATAAACAGAATTCTAAATATGAATGACTGTCACTTACTACGTGTTTTATCTTTTTTTTTATTTTGGTTAAATAGATTTTGAAATTCGGCCAGAATATAATACCTATGTCATATTGTGGAAAACTACAATACTTTTGAAACATTTCGGAGAAATTTTGTTTGCCAACGTATTTAGAAGAGTATGTAATTGGCGATAGTAGATGTAACATTCTATTACATGCTATTGTTAAATACATTGAAACAAATGATATTTGTCTAGCCATCGTGTATAACAAGACTAAACCGCAGTCTGCATGATTGTTAAGTGTGGTTATGCCACGTACCGTTGCTTTTATACTTATTGCTTGTACTTTTAATGTCTCATTTTCTGAATTTATGGGGTATTAAATATAAAAATATGAAACGTTATCTAAAATAATTTGACAGAATGTTTTTTTTTTCTTAATTTTAATTATCTGTTGACATTTTTTCAAATGTTTGTGTAAATAATGCATTCGTTTCTTTGTTTAAATTTGAAACGAGAAAAATAAAGTTTTATCACCTCGATAACATTGAATAGTGGAAAACTTACAAGCACCGGACTAATCATATGATTAAACTATATTATAAAAATATAGTATCATCCAACGATTAATTTTACAGCGTTTTTACGACGGCGCGGATTGTAAAATTAAAAATCGATACAAAAAACATGATTTACAATTTAAAATTCGCGACGATTGTAAACATTTCCTAGTACGGCTATAAACGGAGATGGATTAAAAACAAAAAGTAATTAAATGATAATGTACGAAATTGGAATATGAATCAAATGAGCGCCGGCGACGGTCACCAGGCGGCGAGGATGTCTGCGGGGAAAGTTGGCAAAAAAAACACTGGCGTCGAGTGGCGGCCGGCGCGCGGCGCGACGGTAAATACTCAATACGCAGGTGGGCTCTGGCAAAAACCTCTCAATTTTACACTAATTTATCGATAAATGCATATTTGATATTCCCTATATTTGCATACAACATTGTAGCGGTGTTTCAGAATGTTAAATTTAATGAAAACCAGTTGGAATTTTGCATTGTTTATGGTACCTGGTAATAACTGAATGGTTTTTGACTTTTGCAAATTGTCATTCTTTTTAGTGTTGGGTGATTCAACTTTTATGAATGAAATTGAATCATACTTTTAATAAGAACAGATAAAAAATTAGTGAATGTTTAATAACTATGTACCTATTGTTTTGGCTTTAGATTCTTTGAATGGAAATAATTTTCAATAATCGAGAAAGTGTTATATAACTTAGTTGATTGTTATTTGTTATAAATCATTATAAATTGAAGAAAGATTTCAATTAGATAATATATAAGTATTAAAATTGGAATGTCAATTACTCGTCAATCAATAGAATTCGAACATAATTAAGAACCAATAGTGGATCTTAATTCTTAACGAAGTTCTCACGGATACCGAGGGCATTAAAAATAACTCATTCGTCAATGATTAAAAAGACGGTAATAAAATATTAGCTTTCTCATTAATTAATATGCTAACATTGTCAAAACGCCTACACCAGGTTAAGTACCAAACCGTGATGCCGAAATGTGGGTGGTTGTAGGCGATGCGCGTGAGTCGATCGAACATAAAAGTCAAGTTTTATCTTTTATCAATACTAATTTACTAACGAATAACGTACCGCTGGCGAGACGAGTATAAATTACACTGCCTCGCCGGCGCAATCGACGGCGACATTAAATCCGAGAGATTAAACGGCCCGCTCAATATAATTAGGAAATAAAAATTAAGGAAGACAAACACTTAAAGGTCATCGGCGGCGCGACATGCGAGGAGACCGACTAAGGAGTTTAAATAATTACGTACAAAGCTGAAGGCGGCCATCGCTGGCGAATTAAAAAGTTAACGGGCTGCGCGCGCCGGGCGTCGCGGCGTAGCGGCGCCAACGCCGTGACCTTGTCTGCTTATCGCGAGCGAGTGACCCTCGGCGGCAGATTAGGTGCTCGCCTCGCGCACGCTCCGCACCTACGCGGAGCCGCCTGGAGCCGCCGACTTCGCTTGGGAGTTGGGCCACTCTCACGCAGCAACGGGCCGTGCACACCAAAAAGCGAACATTTAACCGCGCGACTGATGTCACAGTCTATTAATAGAGCGCCGAAAGCAATGTTTACAATCGCACTCCGAGGGATAGGACGGCCCCGGAGGACGGCGACTCTGAAACGCTACACCGGCGCGGGCGACGTGTGGCGAGATGACGCCGCGGCGACGTAACGACAGATAGCTGATAGAGGAGGCAAACAGTGGCGATAGGGCCGATACGCGATAACGATTTGCACCGATACCGTCTAAGTGCAGCCGGCTGAACGTTCACGTGCTAACGTGGAAAAATACTTAAATATTAATTACGCGCCCGAAATGCGCGCGGACGTTAGGTTCGCTCACAACTTTCTAAAGGCACACACGAGATCACCGGCCGAGAGGCTCGTCCCGGCCTCCACTGCACACGTTCACACTTGTTGC